>NC_079540.1:9684595-9974595 GCF_003711565.1 Takifugu flavidus
ATGGATGGATGGATGGATGATGGATGGATGGATGGATGGATGGATGGATGGATGGATGGATGGATGGATGGATGGATGGATGGATGGATGGATGGAGAAAATGTCTTCATGATCACCATTTTATCTGTGCTTTTTATATTGTTTTAACTGAGAATAATCCCTATTGACCAATCAAGAACAGCCCATGGAGTCATGTGACCTCATTTAGTCCGATTTCATACACTTGAGATGCTGCGATATCTCACCATAGATGTGCATTTAGGGGCCATGCATAATATAAAGCAGCCTGCGTGCAGGAGAACGCAGTGATTCACGCTTCCTTGGTCACTCTTACCTGCCGGCATCCAGTCACAGATGCTCTGACTCAGTCTAATATGCAAAGGCTCTGCTTCTTCTGTTACTCTGATACAGCTGCATTTAAAAGGCAGCTTTTACCCAAAGCTGCTAATGCACGTTCATCTAAAGGCCTTTTTGTACGCATAATGATCTGACAGTGACTACTCGCTGTCCTTAGAGATGTAGGACTTTGACCCACACAGACCAAAGTCAGAGGAACCTTTAGAATATCAATCAGCAGATCAGTTTTCCTTCAGTGGGATGAGAGGAAACACTTCTCTGTCCTGGTGCCAGTATAAGGAACTGGGGAGCCGAGGATACAGAACATGCAAAGACAAGAGAGAGATGCTGAGACAAAGAGCAAAAAGAAGGAGGAAAGTGGGGGTGTGGGAGCAGGAACCACACAGCAGGCCCCTTTTGTTGGAGACAAAGTGCTGCTAAATGATTAACCTGCTTCTGCATTAAAGTACATTTCCTCATTAAAGGAAAGCAGCCGGCAGAATGAGTCTCCTGGATCACAGACGGAGCAGCTCGCTGTCAGACATGCACGCATTTCACGCACGGCCGGTCGGCTAGTTAACACACACACTTGCAAATACACGGGCACACGCAACCAGCAGAGGAAAGTGGGTCATACTAACTAGATCAGTCTCACTGCAGTGGTGACCAGCAGGAGTCCCACTGTCTCACATTAGACACACAAAAACCAATTTGCATCCACAACGCTCACGCCAAAAGAGGATTCCCACGCCTGTGGACCCAGCGCGTTTGAAAACGTGCACTTCCTCCATTCGCACTTGTTGCACATCAACACGTTTGCCTTCGTCATCGGCTTAAAGCATGTTTAGAAAACTCATAGCGCTCAACAAACAACCAAATGCAAACGTCTCGGCGCTTATTTGCATGCTAACACAGAGCCAACATGTGGGTTGGCTGCTGCCATCGGAACGCTGTGACAACAAGTGACGCAAATGAAAACAAAATAAACAGAGGATGTTTATGTCGTATTGGGGAAACGGTTTTAAAATCCACACGGGATGTCGTCGTGGCACACAGACTCATTCCCCGTTCCCCCTCAGAGCTCCTTCCACAGGTGAGGAACGCTAAACAAAGCGGCCTTTGTCCGTGTCTGTGTGGGTTCTGACCCGGTCAGAATACACGCTTACACGTCGATATGTCGGTGTCTGAGAGTCTTTAACGACGCTAACGTCGGCGGCGAAAGCTCAAATCTTCTCATCAAGGCGGCAGACGAGGCCTGCGGCTCCTCACTCAGAGGGTGAAATAAATGAGTCAGCGGGCGAGGAGATTAATGGCATTCATATTTTACACTGACATTCCCTCAGCAAATAAACAAACCGGGAGGGGGGGAAGTCTCCCAGAAGTGCTTGTTTCTCTCCCCATCTGTTTATCCTGCGTCTCAGTGAGGCCGTTACACGGCTCGTTCGTTGGCATTCCACTTAGATGGAGGCGGCGCTGATGCGTAGGTTTCCATGTGGCTTCTTTTTCATATCGCCAGAGTGAAATATGAGCTGGCTGTGGTGACGCACGGAGGCGCTCTTTAAATTTGTTCCTTTGGCACAAGTTCAGGACTTCCTGTCTACAGCCGAAATCAATAAGAGGGCAAATGGGAAGAGAACTTACTTGAGAGCACAGTGATGGAGACGTTTCCATTCTGTGGGACTCTGCAACCCTTCTGTCATCAAGGTTCTGAGCAATTACTTCACAACAACAATGGAGCCATTGTAAGCACATATGTGGAATGAAAAATCAATAAAAGTCCAGAATTTGACCACCCTGGCAGATATTTCATCAGTTAATCCTGAAGTTGGACACCGACATATTAAATGGTTAGAATTAGGATTAGATTAGGGTTAGGGGTTTATGGTTAGGGTTTGGTTAGGGGTTAGGGTTCAATTAAATGTTAGGGTTAGGGCTCAGTGTTTGGGTTAAGGTTATGGTTTAGGGTTGGGTTTGGGTTTAGGTCTAGAGTTAGGGTTAGGTTAGGTTAGGGTTTAGGAATTAGATTTAGGGTTAGGGTTATGATTTAGAGTTTGTGTTAGGGTAGTTAGGGATTAGGGTTAGGGTTAGATTAGGGTTAGGGTTGGGTTTGGGTTTAGGGTTTAGGGTTTAGGGTTCCTCTAATTGGTTGGGTCTCAAAGAACAATGTAACAAGGATCTTAAAGGAGGAGGAGGTAAACATGGAAGGAGGTGAGACGGTTGTTGTATTTCTGGATTTCTGGATGCTGTCAAATACAGAATGAGGCATCCTGAAGGAGAATTTGTAAAAAAAAAACAAAAAAAAAAAAAATTCTTATGATTTCTTATCACATCCTGCTCCCGACCAGCACAGAGTAAGCCTCAAGCCCCACCCAGGAGGGGCTTATCTAAGTACCTACTCTTGGGCAGGGACTGTAAATGTTCCTGTAAATGAGCTTCCAAGGGAGGTTCCTGCGGTACCATAAAATTACCCCAAAGTTCCTGCGGTTCACGTCTCCCAGTAAACAGTCGATATCAAGCCGGCGTAGTTTGTTTGGTTCGTAACTTAAGACCTTTAGCCAAAACAAGATCTGATTAGACAAAACTAAATTGGAGGATGTGGAATCGGCCTGTGCCTGGCTCAAAGGCAGTAGTGGCAGGATTAGTTCACTTTGTGCATGAGCAGTGAAGGTGTTGTGTGTCCCAGAAACAGACTTTGTGTCCATCAGCTCTGTGTTTGTATGAAGACTGTCCTCCAGTTTCCTGCTGGAAAAATTTATTGAAGCCATTTCTTTTTCTTTTTACTTCTGCCAGTTTTTCAGATTCAGCTCTGTCCCTGGATACAATACGATTCCAGTCTTATCACAATCTTGAGCTTTGACTTCCTACAGCAACTCTGATCCCCTTTTTACCTCTTTCCTCAGAGCAGTTATACTGCATCACTTTGTGCTTCTAATTCATTCTCTATTTGTTTGTCGCCCTAAACTCTTTCGAAATGAATCACTTTAGCATCAGCATAAGAAATCAAATCAACGTAAGTCAGAATTGATACAGAATTTGTCTTTTCCACAGGTTTGATTACCAGGAACTCCTCCACAACTCCACGTTCTGTCTGGTGCCACGTGGTCGACGCCTGGGCTCCTTTCGCTTCCTAGAGTCACTACAGGTGAACGTCACCCTCAGACATACTCAGCTTGGCTGGAAAATGTCCTAATTCTGTTGTTTTAATGTTTTTAACCTGGTCAAAACTTAGTGGAAATCCAAAACACAAGCAGAGAAGGTTCAGTCATGGCAGGCTGCATTAGTCACTCAACAGTAAACATCATTAAGGTCTGACTCTTGTGTTTATGTAATTCTGTTTCTCTATTTATGCAGCTGAGAAATGTGTTTCTTTCTGCTGTGGGACCCACTGGTGCTCACCCATCATGACCGTGACGACTTCAAAGTTTAATAATAGTTGTGTAATTGTCTGCTTATGTTAGCAGCAAATGTGACACAACCACACCCGAACATCCCATCCAGCACATTAGCTAATGGTAGTATGAGGGTGTTTCCCAAGTTCTGTTCACTCTGTAGCCCTGTTTAAGAACACTAGGAACAACAGTGCAACAAACATTTGAGGTTGGAGTTTAGATGAAGTAACTCTAACCCTGTAGCTCATTAAATAAACACCATTTTTGCTGTAGACACTCCAGGGAGTTTCAGAGTCAAACCCTCACTGCACGTGTCAACACATGCTTGGTTTGTGTTAGCGCCACATTTATCATCATAACAAGCAGGCTTATCGTGGTGAGCTCACATCCCAAAATATTACTCATTCTCTGTTCTCTGACTTTATCCATTGTTTAAATATAAAGTCTGTTTATGACAAGGATGTCAACAGGTAACAAGTAATCAATCTAAGTGTAATCGTTAACGTCCAGATGACTGAGAACAGAACTCTTCATCCGTGATCGGCTGTATCATCACATTCATTCAAGAAGAAAAGTGATGGCGACGTGTTTCCTAATTCCCACTTGTTACCGTGACGCCTGCACAACCAACCAACTGTGTGCCATTACAGCAACGCTCAGCACATCAATTCAGTAACGCGCTAATTCAAATTCAGAGGGCAACGCAAGGAGGATGTGCAGAGGATGCCGAGTGTTTATGTTCCAGCTCTGTGGTTAATGTGGTCTTTTGGTTATTGACACCTTAATGGTCACATCTGCGAGAGGTTTCTCCCCCCACATCTCCATGTGTTGAGTGCAATTCTAACCGCAAAGGCTCAATTTGCTGTTTGCTGCGCATTTAAACCTAAAATGGGTCCATTAACACAGGGTGAGGCTGACACGTTGGCGCATTTTAGGTCCGCTTTGGTGAAAAGTGCACAAACAATGGAACAACACTGGAGCAGCCTGGCTCTCTCTCTCTCTCTGCTGCCTGTCGAGGGTCTCGCTCCAGAGCAGGATGCAGTAGATGCTGATTTAGCTTCTCTAAATGTTCTCCTGCTGTTTGTCTGAAAGTTGCAGGAGGATCTGTGTCCCAACAACCTCCGAACAGACCAGCGGCGACGATCTCCTCTCGCTGTTGTCTTTCTGTGCTTCCCTGGTCTTCCCATCATCTTTCTCATTGGATTTGAGGCTCTTTTGAAGACTTTTCTTTTACGACTTGCTTTGTTTTGTTTACTTTGGTGCCAGCCAAGCCCGCAAAAGAACTGGCAATTACCAGTGTGGTAAAAAAAATCACGCTGCCAACTTTCCAATATAGACGTTCGCACACTCACCACCATACACATTTAATCAAAGCTTGCCTGTTTTCATCTCCCAAACCAAACAAGCCCAGATTGGCTGCACATGGAGGCTTTCATATCGGCCTCTCTTCAGTCAGGGTGGGCAAGAAATGTTTGAAATGTGCTTCTACTCTGGGGGCAAGCCTCAGGCAGCGTTTCAAATGTAGAGGCCAAGAGATTATCACTGTGGGAGTCTTGATGTGACCTTGTCGTGGCCTCTGGAGGATCCTGACACATATTTGCTGGACTGTCCTTCAGCAAGTCTATTCTCAGATGAAATGGAGGGGCCCTCCCCGGCGAGCTGGGGAGTCTTTGATCGACAGCGTTTTCAGACACCGCTGCTGTTCTCTGGTGGCTTAATTATACAAAAAATGAATAGGGAAGAAAATAACAGCTGGACTCAACACTGCACACTCGTGGTGGAAAGTAACAGTAAAGAAAGAGGGTGGGATGGAATGAGAGTGCACCGATGAGAACAAAAACAAACAACATGAAAATAAAATCCATGAGAAACTCCAGCTAAATAAAGCGCGCCCACATCTCGGCCTTATCTTTCCTCACCGTCCTCTCATCTGTGGGTTTCTAACACCGTCCCAGCGTGTCCTCTTGAGTGGCTGCGCCTAATTATTCCTACAACAACCAGGCCTGTCAATCACGTCCATGGGAGTGACAGACATTGACTCTCTCTAGAATGATGGGAAAACTGAGCTGTTAGTCATTCCACTCGAAGGTCTCAGAGACTCTCAAGAGTGACGCTCAAGAGCCTTGATGACCTTATGTGCTGAGTGAGGAACCGAACCGTCACTGGCTGATGTTCCTGTTACTGAAGGGGGGGGTGAGGGGCAGCCAACCACATTAGAAGTGTTAAATGTTCACTTCCTTCATTCATCACTTGCCTTGTCTCTAAAAGACCTCCTCAAGCTTTTCACTCTGTGTGTGTGTGTGTGTGTGTGTGTGTGTGTGTGTGTGTGTGTGTGTGGTGTGTGTGTGTGGTGTGTGTGTGTGTGTGTGTGTGTGTGTGTGTGTGTGCGTATACAGGCAGCATGTATCCCAGTGCTGCTGAGTAACGGATGGGAGCTGCCGTTCTCTGACGTTATACAGTGGAACCAGGCGGTCATCGAGGGAGATGAAAGATTATTACTACAGGTAAGATTTCACTTTGAATGAATGAATGAATGAATGAATGAATGAATGAATGAATGAATGAATGCACATTCCAGAGACTGCATGTATCAAATGCAGTGGTGACCTCTGAGGGAAGGAATTCTGAAGCGCAAAACGTCTGTAGTAACTAACTTGACCACCAGGCAAAACTCTGACATGCATTTTTGAATGACTAGTTTTGGAAAACCCAAATTGATGCATTTATTACTATACCATACAACTGTAAATGGAACTTGAGTGAAAAAGGCAAGATGGCAATATTCATCCATCTCCACTCTGTTCCAGAGATGTTAAAAAGCAGCAGAAATGCAAATCAAGCTCATTTTTCTACTACAGGAACACAACACTGGCTGGAAGCTTTTATTGTGAAAATGTGTTTGATGTTAGCCAGTGGTGGCTCTGATGGCAAACAGCCAAGTATATACCATAATAAGGTCCTGCCGTGGTTGCAAAGGCATCCATGAAATCTGGGACAAAAATGTGAGCTATGCTGGGTTTGTAGTTCCAGTATTTACCGTGCTGTACTGACTCAGGTTCCTCTGTAGAAACACTAATCACTAACTAAAAATGGGATTTCTGCTGATGAATGCTGAAAAATATTTGCCCTCCTCTCAACCCCCGTCACCACCATTGCCATAGAAATAGAAATATAATTTCTATTTGTTATATTGTAACTGAATTTGTATGAGACCTTTCAGCTTTTTATTTGTCCTGAAGAAATTCCGAAGAAAAGAAAGTACATAACACAGTGTTTGAGATTAAACATTGAGGCTTTAAAAATGTCGCCACCAAGAGGTGCAACTAGAATGCAAAGTCAGCTCTTTCCTCGCTACATGCACATAAACGCCGTCACCAGTCAGTAGCTGAGGTTTGATATCAGCCAATACGGGCCTAAAAACATCACACACATGCAGACATCCTTCTCCAGTCTGATTTAAGAGGCATCAGTGGCTTCAAACCATTCTTAATATTATTTTATTCCAATGTGTGTTTGTTCTTAGGTGCCATCCACTGTGAGGGCAGTGGGGAATGACAGGGTCCTGGCCCTCAGACAGAGGACCCAGATGTTGTGGGAGGCCTACTTTTCATCGGTGGACAAGATAGTCCTGACCACACTGGAGGTGAGCTTTAACCATGAAGATGTGTAAAATATGTGTTCCTCAGGAAGTCCATCTAAGCTCTCCCTCTTTGTCTGTATCACTTTCACCACTATTTTAACTGCATCCATCTATATTCCTAATACAGCCTTGGAATTTCAGGTAAATGAGAGGTAAATTGATTATGCAAGAAGCATTAGTGACGATCTAATAGCTGATGTCCAGAAGCACAGAGCAGCTTCTTCATGGCCAGTTTGCCGTCATTCCGCTCAATATGAGCATTGCAGCTGCTGTTAAGAGCATCTCAGAGATGGTCTGGGGGTGGACTCCACAGAGAATACTCCTGGACTCATTATTTCATGGAACAGCAGCTACAATATGGTGAAGGACAAACAATAAAGCACAATGAAACAGGAAAAGGTGCACTCACTTATTAACCGAAGGCCACATCTTCAGGCGTCTCTGCCCTCAGCCCCTTTCCGCCACTTCCATCAGTGTGTTGGCCTGATGGGGGAGGCTGATGGGGGAGGCTGATGGGGGGAGGTAGGGCTGAAAGACCGGAGCTGTTTTACAACATTTGATGGTCAGACTGAAGGTTGTTCCTACTCAGTCCAAGGAGAATTGCTCAACATACAAAACTCCTGATTTATTTCCCGGTTCAGAAGAGTCACAACTCACCTTGTTTGTGGTAACACACAACTGTTATAATGGAGGGAAAGTGAGTCATTTCTGGGCCATCAGTTTCCCCTGGGGTAGAATTGGAACGTGCGTGTTCCACTTTAACCAGGTTTCCTTTTAATACATCGATCCTGTCAACTAAACTGCACACATTTACTCATCTAACCCCTGACTCGTATTTAAAGTTCAAGATGAGCTGCAATTAGTGCAGCGGCCAGAAGCTCCTAAGTGTCCGTCACTGTCCGTTTCAAACTCTGTATTTTGTGCATTTTCTGACCATGGCCGACTCAAACGTGCAGCATCCACTGTAGTGAACACAGGTGTTCAGGTGTTTCTACTCTATATATGAAAATATTCACATCCGATCTATGTGAATCATCTCAGAAACCCCCCCAATGCAGACACATTTTGCCAAAAAACAAAACAGACCTTGCAAGTTTCTGCCTGTCTGATTAGGCTTGACTCGTGCTGCGCTTTCTCCGGGTTCGAGGAAAAAGAAAACCCTTTTGTCTTGCTGCCTGCTGTGTTTACTGCTGAGGATTTATGCCACAGATAATAAAGCAGAGGTTCTGGAGGTTGGTGATAAGCTGCTTATATACATACAGCATGTTGGGGGGGACCTCTCCCCATGGACCACAGCTGTGCAGTCAGCTGGAGGTCAGCGGGGCCTCCTGAGCCGCGGCTGCTGCTACGCGGACACCTCCTGTTGGTGTTCAACAGAAAGTGCACGGGCCGATTGTTGAGGATTAGCTGCGGAATATATGCAAACGCCAGTCCGGAGCTGCAGCAGATCCTCCATTAAGCTCCCACACGCTCATCTAGAGGCTTAACTGGGAAAAAAAACATGAAAGCGAAACAGGTGTATGACGGTCACGCTTCTATCTGTGTCTCCCCAGATCATTAAAGACCGCGTCTTCTCTCACGTATCGAGGAATAAGTACATGTGGAATTCCCTGCCAGGAGGTTTACTGGTCCTGCCGGAATACTCCACCCACCTGGCGCATTTCCCCTTCTACTACCTGGGATTAGGTGAGCACGTGCATGATTCCTTTAATAGGACGCTGATGAGTGATCACCACTCGACAAACAATTCAAACAGTGAGTGAGGAGCTCATCTGCATTCATTTGGCAATCACGGTGTCATCGGAATACGAATCACGTTGATTATCCACTCATTCAGTTCACTTTCAGGTCGGTCCTGATTTATAAATCCCAATTTGGGTTTGATTTACGTAGTCAAAACTGGTAAGCGTCAGTGTTTTGCCTCCCTGTGTTCAGGGGTCGGTCCAGGTCAAGAGTTCACCGCCGTCATCAACGCCGTCTCACCGCTGGTGTCCCAGTCTCAGCCAATCATGAAGCTGCTCCAGGTGGTCTCCAAGTCCAAATACTGCTCACAGGTACAGTAAGCTGAGCTCTGGGAGAATTAAACTGCTTTATTATGAATGAACCAGTTTACTAATTGTATTTGTTAGTATCAGATTACGCCGGTACTGGCCGCCACTCTTGACTGGCATTCTCATCTCTTTTCTAATGCGGCACTCTGTGTGTGTTCTGGAACATCCCTTCACTCCAGATCATCATCCTGTGGAACAGCGAGAAGCCGCAGCCCAGTCGGAGTAAATGGCCCCCGATGCCGGTGCCCCTCACTGTGACGGATGGCAGGAGGAAGGTGAGGAACCAGCCTGCGCGTCTCAGGTCTTCTGTGATGTCATGAAGTTATTTATCTGATGCATTTGCTGCTAGAAATGTCCTCACCAGCTCACGTTCAAATCTTTTCTCTCCTCTATCGGTCCAGAAAGCTTGACTGTCAGGCTTTAATCTGTAAATCCCTGTCTCTCCCAGACCACCAGTCGGTTTCTACCTCACGCTGCCATAGAAACCGAGGCGGTGCTGAGCCTGGACGAGGACACGGTCCTGTTGACCAGCGAGGTGAACTTTGCCTTCTTGGTGTGGCGGAGCTTCCCTGACCGTATCGTGGGCTACCCTCCCAGGAGCCACTTCTGGGACCCTCTGAAGAGAGCCTGGGGCTACACCTCTAAATGGACCAATGACTATTCCATCGTCCTGACTGGAGCCGCCTTCTACCACAGGTACACTCAAGCCAAATAAGAAGCCCACAGGCTTGGACTGGTGGGAATCCTCTGTGAAAGAACCATCGTGGGTCACCCTATGTTAATTAAAAGTAGAGTTCCTTTAAAGTATCACCAAGTGGACAAAGGAGTGACTTTAGAGACAACAAAGTTGTTCTGCTGTGACGTTGTGAGGAGGCAGCTGACAGGATGACAAACGGGCTTAAGTCAACTTGTCTTCATTTTAACAGGCAAAGTAACAGCATGGAAGTTTTTTGTTTTTTTACATCCAGGAGCTTTTGCAATGTTTTGTCCAGGACTGTCAACTCAAACAGGTTAGGTGGGCTCAGGACTGACCTTCCATCAGGCCTGGTAATATTGGTGAAATGGAAATAAAAACTCTCATCCTGCTACTTAAAAAAAAACAAAAAAAAAAACTTTTGTAGTAAAACAAATCTTATACGCAGAACACAGTCCATCACAAATTGTACTTTAAGAGGGCAACAAATGTCTTTTCTTCTTCTTTTTTGATGAAAAGGGCGTTGTAACGCTAAGTCGCCTATAGAGGGCGCACGCTACACTACACTATAAACCCCGGCAGGACAACGTTGACGTCAAGGCTGATAGTTTGTGCAAAAAATAAAGAAAAATAAAAGTGACTAATAAAGTAAATAAAGTGACAAAATCTCAACATTTACCCATTCATATGTAAATGAGTCCTGCATTACTTTAGTGGCGCCTCTTTGATTTGCCTGACGGAACTCAAATTTAATGTTACTTTTTTTAGCCCATGAGAGCTGCGACAAACGTGAATTTAAGCCTGCTGGGATGACAAACATCGGATCCCGCTGGCGGTGAAATGGTTAACTTGTCCCAGATACATATCAACATACATCAGGCATCTCCTCTCATGTTTCAGCTGCAGGTTTGCATCCACTTCAGATTGTGCGCCAGTTTGATTTGAGCTGTGCTCGCTGACTGATTAGTGAGAAGGAAAGATCAGGGTTGTGTGACAGATGTGAGTGACAAATATTCCATACGGAATCCTGCAGGAATTCGCAGTGACGGAAAAATCAAAAGCTTCAAAACGTCTCATCTTCCTAACCGTGTCACGCTCATGCACAGCCCCGCGTTTTACGAGTCCCCGCTTATCTCTTGAAGCTGCTGAAGTGTTTTCAACAAGGATAATGAAAGGTTCTCTGACGTTCCGGTCAGTGATCAGCAGATCTAGGATGGTGCAGGTTTTCCTGACACTGTCGGCGTTTGTGTTGCTGTCGCCAACATCAACACGTCTGACTGAACCAGCTCATTGTTGTCAGATATTTTTGAATGCTGCTGAAGGAGCCACCGGTTCTCTGGACTTTTGCCATCAGTTTACATGGTTTGTGTTAATGATCGATAAACCTAGTTTCATGGAGTCACAGCTGCTTATTAAATTTTCAAGTTTCCAAGGTAATTCTTATTTTATGTAACGATACAGCTAGCAAGAGCAATCATACAGATGAGATAATTTCTTACATGAACTGATGAATCTGTGCATGTTTGCACGTGTGCCTTTAGAGATTATGAAGCCTCTGCTGACAGGCTGATGGCAGATTTAATAACCATTTGATTATAAGTTGCCAAAAGTGGTTTCCTCTTGTGCAACTCGTGAAATTATCTCGAGGTAACAATAATTAACCTGTCATCAGGAGAAGACACGATTGTTCTCAGGAGCATCAGACACTTAAATATAAAGCTGCATGAAAAATATACTTCAACACGCACATCAGGAGACACCAGGAATGAGACCAAGTCAATACTGCACGTTAGTTAGCAGCTTCAAAGCTAACTTACGCTAATTGTTGGTTTTGTACTTGTATAATTTTCTTCTTAATGATGCTTCATGCTGAATAAAAACATCCTTCCATTAGTAGCTGACGGCTGATTTCAATACCTGGTGTTTGCTCGCGTGCTTTCACTAAATATTTTCTGGTTCACAGTAAATAACATTTATTAGGCTTCGGCACGTGCTTTAAAGTAATGTTGTTGATGCAAAAGTAATGTGTGACTGTTAGAATAGGAGGTTTTTAGTCCTTTATTGTTGCAGCCATCACATCCGTTGACCTCTGCCCTCGTCCACAGGTACTACCACTACCTGTTCTCCCACTACCTGCCCCAGTCTCTGCGTACTCTGGTGGACCGCACTTCCAACTGTGAGGACATCCTGATGAATTTCCTTGTCTCCGCTGTAACACACCTGCCCCCAATCAAAGTGGCCCAAAGGAAGCAGTACAAAGAGTTGCCCAGCGTGCAGGTAGGCAGCCATTTCCCTCCCACTCGCCTTTAATGCTGTCACGCTGACATTTGGAAGCCGATTAATGAGGATTGATTGTACTTCCCAGGTGGCAAAGAGTGTCCCCTGGGCGAACCCGGAGCATTTTAACCAGCGGCAGGAGTGCATCAATACCTTTGCCAGCTGGTTTGGCTACATGCCCCTGGTTCACTCTCAGTTTCGCCTGGACCCTGTGCTCTTCAAAGATCAGGTGTCCGTCCTGCGCAAGAAGTACAAAGACATGGAAAGGGCCTGAGGACACGCATGCTTGGAAGAAACCTCGAGCTCTGGTGTGGTGGCCTTAAGGAAACCAAATGGACCAGCGTAGCAAGACGTAGCTCCATCTGTGACCTGGACACAAAGGACCAGTGGGAGACGGACCCTGGTGGAATACGTGCTTACATGCATTATGTCTAAGTGTTTCTCCTACCTCCACAAGTCAGTCAGGACTACGTGAGGACGGTGGACAGAGCGTCTCTGGAAAATGGCCCCTAACTGGGGTCAGATGAACTTGACTGGACAGTTTGAAATGTGAGCGTTTGGATATCAGTTCTGCTGCTGTGAGGAGGGCTGGCGTTGGTGCCAGCCTCTCCGGCTGTCAATGTGTGTCTGCATCACCGTGCAGGGGCTGTTGTCATGGCAACACATCATTTCACATCAAATTGTTACATGTAAACCAGTAAACTGATTTAAGAACGCAACCTCGTGGTCCTCCAGCTCTCTCATTCTCACATCTGTTCAAAGTCCAGGGAATATATTTTCATTTGCGACGCTACTAAAAATATACTGAACAGGACAAATTTGAAGAGGGCAGGAATAATCTGGGCAAGCGTCAGAAATGGAGGACTAGTACCAGCTCTCATGTCCATGTAACATCCTTTAGATGTTCCTCAGTCTTACATTTAAAAAAAGAATATGTGGATTAAAGCAATAACTTAATATTGACTTAATCATACTTGAAAATTAGTCACATTTGATTAAGTTTGCATTTTCAAGACTGCTATGATTCAATTTGTCAGAATTAGCCATGTTGACACACAGAAGCACCAGCAGCTCGCTGGTGTGTGTCCAAACGTGTGCGTCGGTGTTTTTACGCATCCGCTCTACTTTGAAGGTGACCCTGCCCTCCCACCTGAGGGGTTTGGACATGAACACCAGCGGAGGTGGAACCAGCAAACCCCCGTCAACAAGCGGCGCCGACAACCACACACTCGGAATTTTATTAGAAAAACGTTTATTTGTACAAACAGAGCCGACCTGTGGGCTCTACCTTTTGTCCCGGAGTTAACAAAATAAAGTCAGACAAGTGGGTCTCACCACCCTGAGGGCAAACAGGTGTGCTATTGAACATGCTGCAGTTTGATCTCCAGAAACAAATGCACGCTTCCCCACCCTTCTGTAGGAAACACCTGAGATACTTAGCTGCCAAGAAGCTCGTTTTCACCATTTTCACCACCGGCTGAGTTTGTTCAGGAACAATTGTTGCTTTAGTAAATCACACATAAGATCTTCTGTGTTCCACCTGTGCTGAAAACTACTCTGCCCCATTCAAGTCAGGACCTGGACCCCTCAGTGTTTTCAGAAAACTGTTGGACCGGAGGCTTTGCAGGCATCAGCTCATTGCTTCAACTCTATATCAAGTGTAAATCTTAACACAGAGGTGTTGAAAGACTGGCAGACAAAAACCGCTGCCTCATTCAAAGAGGGTGATCCTTGAGGCTGGAGTCTGGGAGGATCTTATTGTTAGGCAGCAGCAGGCCGGCCCCCTCCATGAATATGACCCAAAAGAAGCACCACCAGCTCTACAGCTGGCTCGGTCCCTGTCGTGAAGAACCAGCAGCGTTGTGAGTCGCCTCAGGCTTTAAATCCAAAATTGTCCTCTTCACTTGAACGTTATCATCCTCTTTGAAGAACTCTTTTTCAAAAAAAAGGAGAAAAATAAAAAAGATTACTGTCATTTCCTCAGCGTCAACATGGCGTTGACGTCCCACAGCAGGTTCCTCATCTGATCCATCAGCACCTTCATCTCCTGGTTCTTCTGGCGCACCTTCTGGAAGTGAGCAAGAAAGACATCAAAACATTTACAACCATTTAGGCTGAATAATACGAATGGTGTAGAAATTAAACCTCCACTGATATGGTAGTAAATAAACAACCTTCTGGGATCATTTCTGATTATTTTGCCTCTGTCTGCCTTGAGGCAACTGTTAACCCCCCTTTAAATCATCTCATTAGAATAAAAAAAATCCATATTCATAGACAAAAATATGCACATTTTGAAAGCATTACCCACACCTGAAGCGTGGCGTCCACTCTGTACTCAGTGTGTGACAACACTGCCACCTAGAGGCATTTGTGGAGAGGCTACACTAAGACCTCTGGACACAGAGCTGATATCTTTGCAGGAACCAAAGAAAGACACACAGGATAGTCATCAGGCTTGAAAAGCTCACCTCTCACACACACACACACACACACCACACACACACACATATATATATAAATGTATGTATATATAATATATATGTATATATAAAATAGCTTGCTATGCCAGATTGGGAAACTCCTTAGCAGTAGCCAACCAAAAACTGTCCAAAGGTAAATCTGCAAAGCTCAGCTTTAAACCACGGTTTAGCTTCAGTTCAGTTAGTTCCTCCTGCTCCTGTAGTCATGTCCTTTCCACCACCTGATGCTGAACTAATAGGTCCTGAATCCAGTCAAGGCATTCAGTGGAGGCAGAAGAGAAACAATCATCACTAATTCTCTTGTCCAAAATTACAAAATAATTAGCTACCTGCTGCCACCTACTGATATGGAGGAGTACTACATGGCTACTCTGCTGATTCCTGAGTAGTCCGCAGAGACTCTCAACAACGGCACATTATTAGGAGATAATAACTAATTCATTTTCAAAAAATATTTTAGACCAGTTACGTGAGATTATATAATGTCCCACAGCACACCAGACAAAATCTCAAGGCACAGTGGTTAAAAAAGACTGGTCTAAATGATTTTTAAAAAGCCAGAAGTAAATTGTTTTATATTTATACTTAATCTAGAAATAGTGACTGACAAACATCCAGCCATTCATTTAGATATGTATCTTCTAGGGTTAGGGTTAGGGTTAGGGTTAGGGTTAGCTTTTCCCTCAACAGGGTCATTTGGAGCTGTTAATGAGTTTCAAAGGAAGATCAACAGGAACATACCTCGAGAACCTCTGATTTCTCCTGGCTGATAGCAGGGCTGCAGGACTCCATTCTGACAGAAACCAACTCCTCTCCAACAAATGGCACAAGCTAAAGAGACAAAGGACACACAGGGAGTCAGACAGGACGGAGGACTGAAGGGGTTGTCAAGACGTGAAGACGGCCTACTGTGTTTTCAGTTTTAATTCAGGGGTGTAACAGAAACAAAAGGCTTTACAGAGAGGCAGCTACTCCCTGGAAGGCAGGAGCAAACCTCTACAATAACTAATAATAACTAGAAGCAGTCAACTTCCTGACCTCTGCCGGGCCCTCCTGCAGATCAGCCGTCATCTCCACACAGCGTTCATACAGGAGCCGCAGCTTTCTGAAGAACAGAGAAAGCTGCCGCAGGTGTTCCTGGAGCTTTCCAAAGCGATCTTGGTACATCGCCTGGCTTTGGGTCACACCATTAGGAAGCTGAATCAAAGACACAAAGTATATCCCAATAAATGACCAATCAGAGTCATCAATATTTCTGGGTCGGTGTGTCTCTTTCATTTTTAAACAGCGTGTTAACGTAGGAGCGTTTGTCTTTATGTCGGTACCTGTGTTGCTCGTGCAATCTGGAAGATCTCCATGGTGCGGGTCACAATGTCCTGGACCGTCTCCTGTCCAATCCGACATAGAAATTCCGGAGAGATCTCCCTCAGGGCTCCCTGGGGTGGCATGGGCTGCTGACCCGGGCCTGGGGCAGCACCAGGGGGTAAGTGGGGCTGCTGCTGTGGGGGCATTCCTCCCATCCCTGGCTTCTGGGGCAAAGAGGCTGCCATCACTGCACAAATGGTAGAAAAAGATAATTAATAATTTAATCACCAGTGAGACGTGTTACTATTTTTGAGTTAAACATATATAAATCTGCCCACCAATCTATATAATAATTACTATCCTATTAATTATTCTATTGTGTATCCAATATGAGTAAATGAGATTTTTTTTAATCATTCATTATTTATTATATTTACGTCACATATTTGTACGAATGTCAAGCAGTCCCAAAAATATTATTGCATTTATGGTTTGAATGTCTAACAAATGCTATTTTAATTTTATTGGAGATACCATTATTATTAGGGATGGCGCAATATCGCTGTGGTCTTCATATTCTATAGAAACTTTAAAGAACCACAATGAATATACTGTTCATCAATTGCTTAAACATGCTAAACTTAGCAACCTTACAGATATAAAAACTTGATAGCTACACAGCCATTAGTACTGTAAAATCGTCGTTACCGAAATGAGCTTCTTCTAGCTAAATCCTCTTCAAATATATCCCGAGCTGTGTGTTTTTTTAAAGACAAATCCTTCGATATTTACTCTTTTAAAGCTAAGTAATGGCCTCATTCAAACGAGTTTTTCCACAAAGCCCCGCACGTTTCCGCATTGAAAACGTCACTTCCGGTGCAACTGAGAACCATTTCCTGCTGCGAGATGGTGACAGAACTGTCCGAATAAACAGGAATTTTACAACACAACAAAAATATTGCAAAAATAAAACAAGCCTGTTTCGATCGCGCCTAATAATTTGAAAAATATGTATGTATCGATCGATCTGTTTGTCTGTCTATCTTGTTTGTGAACAATTGATCAGATTGTGAACAGTCAAATTGTTGCACAAGCGTTTATTTTTTTTAATTGTTCTTATTAAAGGAATACACCTTACCAATAAAAAGATACAGAACACGAAAGAAGGAAATAAGCAATGTACTTTGTTGTTTTGGTTGATAATTGACCAGACATAAGTATATAACTTTCATATAATTTGAAACTCAAGACCACATCTTGTTTCTTGATTAGGTGAAATTTTACACTGGAAGAGCTTTTTAGAAGAGCTGCCTGACATATATTCAACATCTAAATGAATGGTTTGGTGTAAAGATGGCAAATATACCCTCAAAAATCCAATTGAAACGCATTCCAATACAAATAGATGTACTGTAGTTTTTATAGCACCGCAATTTATCACATTTATCCATATCTGAACACATTTACAAGTTTCGCCCTCCTGTAAGTGCATGTTCATGGAGAAACAATAAAACATTCAAATCTGACTTTCAGTAACTCATAAGATACTATAAAGGCGTCACAGAAGAGAGCGATAACATTGTCAAACCCCCGACTAAAACAAGCTGAACGACATTTAATGTTTAATCTTTGACCTCTGGGAATGAACGAAAGATGCATCATGTGAACAACCAACATGAAATAAAATTAAATGATGGCATACGCCTGGATTTTTATCCATGAGAGGCTTTCAAATGGCCTATATATCTATATTTATAGATATAGAGACATATACTCTATGTAATAGTTCAAAATATTACATTCATACGTGGAACTAATAAAGAACGATCTTATCTCACCTTTACTGTGGAAACACCCAAAATCAATAATGGTTAATTCTTCTGCTATCATGCTGGAGAATATGATGGGTGTGCCATTTCATCTACATCTGTCATGTCACCTCTGAAGTATTTGTATGAACTTAGTATCAAAAATTAAACATCAGAAGGCCACATTCTTCATGAAATATAAATACTGGAATCTTGTGCTATCAAAGCAGCTCAGAAAGTCCTGACCGGTGTTTGTTTTGGTCTTTTTATGTGACTTATCATATTTTATTTAATCTCATGGGTTTTGTTCCCTCCATTTGATGACTGGTTGATACTGAAAAGTGAAATATGTGCAGAATTCCGATGATTCCTCTGTCAGAGGTACAGTGCTGCGTTTTCAATATGAAGGATTAAAAGTGGAAGCAGATTATTGTTGCTTTTATAGTTACAAATCGTATAATTTTGAATTTGAGATGATTTCTTTTCATTTAAAGCAATTACACGGATTAGAAATGTCAGTTTGGCCAACTTGACTGCTTCTTGTTATTTTATGACTGGGCCAAGATTCTCTGATCAAGCTAACTAAAATGACCAACAAGTTTTATAAGATATATAAGATTGGACGACGTCCCTTGGTGGTCAGACAGGTTCAGTCCAGGATATTAGATGTGTCCGTATGATGCTCCTGGATCAGGTTTTCATGAATCATTTTACTCCAATCATCTCTCCCTCAACCTTGGCCCTTCTCTGTCCCAGTCACAGGGTTGCAAACCTGTTGGGTGAATTGACAATCCTGTATGTGGATAATATTGTAAGACAATGCAAAAGAGCTGATGATTCACTATTTTACCCTCTTTTTCTGCTTCAACAGAAATTCAAATCTAATCTATGTATGTAAAGTTCTAAAAGTCCTTTTCTTAGGCACCATTCATTAGGTGTACTTTCTTTAAGCGGACAAATGTGTCCACATATTTTATCTCATCTAATCTGCAATATTTACAGTGATTGTATTATATCATGCTGCTTTGAGAAGTGGAACAGGACGTTTTTACCGTGCTCCTGTGAATGTCTTTTATTTAGTTTGTCATGCTGATTATTACCTGGCTGGTTTAAAAGAGCAGACAGGCAGCTGAGAGCAACCATGAGGAACACAGCTAACACAAGGATGGAGACAGCAAAGACGCTTCTTCTGTGTGTGTGTCTGACCTTTGTGTCCCTGCGCTGCACTGAGGTAAGAGACATGAACTTCATCTTCCCGTATCAACTAGAGACGGACGGGCCTTTTGTTTTTTCCAATCGAAGTCAAATTAGACAGATCGTACATTTAAATACATCAGGAGGTCTAGGCAAATTCAGGTTTTTGTTTATTTTTACTGGACATTTAAGGAAATATGATGAAGGGAATATTGACATAATACATTCAGAGCTCTATTCTATTTCTGATCTTTTATGAGCATTTTGAAGAGGGAACCGCCTGATGCCATCATCACAGTGGCTGATAGAGAAACAAATAGATGCACATACGGGATGAGCAGACAGCAGAGTGAACCACTTCCAACCGCAGCAATACGCAAAGCTGACAAATGTCAACTGTGCAGAGAAGCATGCTCACCCATTTGCATGTTTTAGTTATTAATTACTACGTTGACAGAGATGTGCTGCCCCTTTGAAGGTCTAGGTAAAAGCTGGAGTTTTGGTTGTTCCCGGGAGTTGAAAACAGTAATTGTGCCACCAAAAAAGCATATCTCTCTCTCTCTCTCTCTCTCTCTCTCTCTCTCTCTCTCACACACACACACACACACACACCATTATCTCACTGTGTGTTTTACTGATATGATGGAATGCAAAGTATATTTGCAATACCCAAGTTCTGACCTGTCTTTAAACATTAAAAAGATACTTTTAAGAAGGTTGAATATTACATTAGTAAGCTGATACACTGTAGAAACAAAATAAAACTGACATTGTGATTTATATAGACTGGACTCTGCTGAGCTATGCTATCCAATATCTCATGACTGGCCTAAAACAAAAGAACATCCTAATATCAATGACACTGAGACGCAGGGATTGTTTACAGGGACAGGAAGTGACACAAGCAGCAGTAACCAGCGTCACCACTGAGACAAGCGTCCACACTACAGCACCGGAATCCGGCTACGCCTCAATCCAAACAACTTCCAGCAGGGCTCATTCCTCTGTCTCCACCACCCTGCAGCCCACAGAGTCTTCTGGAGCAACTCAAAGTTCAGGAGCATCATCATCCACTAGCCTGGGCCCTACTGATGGTGGCACAGCGACAAACAGGCCCCAAGCATCAGCCACCACGTTAAAAGCAGGTTCAGCTCCCGTAGTTGGGTCTTTTAGTCTTCTGCTGCTGCCAGTGATGGTCCTTACCTACAATGCACGTCACTGAATGTCCAGCACCAACATCGTCTCAACACAAGTGATTTTTTTACCTCAACTTTAAAGGGGTTCGTCGCCCTGCAGCCAAAGCCGGAGTGATAATGTGCAACCATACTTAAACCATAAATGTATCAGTAAAATAATAAGCAAAGAAGTCTGTCTGTCTGTCTGTCTGTCTGTCTGTCTGTCTGTCTGTCTGTCTGTCTGTCTGTCTGTCTGTCTGTCTGACCCACACACACACACACACACACACACACAGAAAGAGTGCCTGTCCAAAGTCACACAGGAACACAATTTGGTTATTTTTTTATTTTTATCTAATATGTAACTATTTCTCACAGTGAAAAGAAAAACTTTATCTGAAAAGAGGCTGAAGGTAAAACCCCTAACTGAAATGATCAGACAGGACAGAGTTAGAAACGTCACTTCAACACAGACAGTGGTAGCCTAGGCTATTATCATCTATTCAGTCGTTATAACATATGTTTGATTAGGAAAACCTTGTCGTTCCTCCATTACTAATCACCTGACCTGCCTGAAGCTACATTTGCATTCTGACCTCAGCAAAATAAATCACGTCCATCTCATATTAGACTGGTGGCGGCCAGACGTCACCATGCCAACAGAAGAGTTCTAAATGAGAAAATATGCGTTTTCCATTCAGCTGCAAAATGTGCTCCCTAAGTAATGCAAATAAAACAAAAATAGTGACAGAATAAATTGTTTTGGAGGTGTAGGAGTTCTCCTTTAGGCAGTTTTACTATACTTCCACACAAAGTGATTGGTTAGTGCCGTGTAGAAATTCTGATTCAACAAAGCTGTCAGTCAGCAAAAGAACCGCTATTGAAAGAGCAGCAGGTAAGTGTGGCTCAACAAACGCAGCAGAAACAAGTTATCTTTTATATTTGAAGTGATTTCAAGAGGCCCAAAGTGAAGTTTTGCATGTGTGGTCAGTGGCTGGGTGGAGACTGAGACCAGGCTTCCTGGATGGAAACAGGTATCAGGTGAAAACTCTGAATAGGTTATAAAAGACCAACCACTGGGAGAACCATATTACAAAAATCACGCTCTGAGCAACATCCTAACCAAAGAAGAGCTAAAATTTTGAGAATTTAATCCAATCCTGTCCCGAAAGGAGAAACATCCAAGATGAAGTACAATTTCATGAAGTTGCTGACTGTCTCTCTGCTGGGATTTATCAGATCACAGGTAATTTTCTTTAATGTGGAATGGATCGGACGGCAGATAAAAATGTAAAGAACCAAACTACAGATGCAGAAAGCTCTCATATGTTTGTTGTCACGATGAAAAACACATAGACTGGATTAACTGATATGGATGTTATAAGAATCTAATTATTGCTTACAAATTGTTGTGTGTCTTTATGTTTTCATCTCCTTGTTCTTTTACACAGAATTCCTCATCATTTAACAGCACAGAGATGGTAAAAAATACGACTTTAAATGTGCCTTGGCCATCCAGGAATGACACCAACACCACTGCCAGTTCCATGAACAGCTCTATGGTAACCTACAGCGTCAGCAACACTCACACCCCTGTAACTACGGTTGCAGAGACCCTGGTACCGACCACCACACCCATAGTGACCACGACCAAAGCGTCAGCGACGACACCAGGGATCGACACCGTCACGAACACAAAGGACACACCAAACTGTGGTTATGGGGCTGTCACTCTGTTGATCGGATCACTGGTTCTCTCTGCAGTTTAAGAATGAGCGCCCCCTGGAGGCTCATAGCAGGAATTAAAGCTATGCCGCTCAGCCATCGGCTACATGATCTTTTTGTAGATTAGGAAGTAACCCTAACCCTAACCCTAATTACTCTAACTACCCTAACCCCTAACCCATAACCTTAACCCATAACCTTAACCCTCACTACCCGAACCCTAACCCTAATTTCCATAACCCCTAACCTTAACCCCTAACCCATAACCGTAACCCATAACCTTAACCCCACTACCCTAACCCTAACCCTAACCCCTAACCCTAACGCATAACCTTAACCCATAACCTTAACCCTCACTACCCTAACCCTAACACATAACCGTAACCCATAACCTTAAACCTCACTACCCTAACCCTAACCCCTAACCCTAACACATAACCTTAACCATAACCTTAAACCTCACTACCCTAACCATAACCGTAACCCATAACCTTAACCTCACTACCCTAACCCTAACCCCTAACCCTAACACATAACCTAACCCATAACCTTAACCCTCACTACCCTAACCCATAACCGTAACCCATAACCTTAACCCTCACTACCCTAACCCTAACCCTAACCCTAACCCCTAACCTTAACCCATAACCTTAACCCATAACCTTAAACCTCACTACCCTAACCCTAATCCTAATTTCCCTAACCCCTAACCTTAACCCCTAACCCCTAACCCATAACCATAACCCATAACCTTAACCCTCACTACCCTAACCCCTGGAGGCTCAGAGCAGGAATATAGGCTACGCAGCTCAGCAATCGGCTGTGTGACCTTATTTTCGATCAGGAAGTGACTCTGTATGTAAAGGAAGAAGCAGAACTTACTGTCATTGTATTTATGGTTGGACAGTCTAGAATTGTGATTGGAGCATGAAAAATATCTGAGCTATAAAACTGCCTGAACTCGTGACACTGAACAGGTGACTGAGTTTTATGTGTGGCTGTGCTTCTATTTTAGACTCTTGAGTCATAAAGTCATACTATTTACTGAAAGCCCTTCAGAGCTTTAGCTTGTCTGGCCATCAGCAGAAAGGCCAAAGTCCAAACAACACAGACCAAGTGCCGAAAAACCATAATTGTGGATGAATGAGGGTTGGATTAGGGTCAGTGGATTTAAGGTCCTGGAATCACAGTGATTTTACAGATTTTGTTACCACACTGATTTGAAATCTGTGTTTTATTTTAAATGAATAGCTCCAAAGATCAGGGCTTCTCAATTCTGATGACCTGGTCTCACCTCTGGGATCTTAGATCAGACTTTGACTAAAATCAGAAAAAGATTGTGATTAATTATGTTACAGACGCACCAGAATGGACATTTGTCTTTTGCAGGCATGCAGACAACTGTAATATTGTGTGATTTGATGGAACGGCATTCCAATAAAGTCAAATATTTGATTTGTTCTGACTGTTACAGGCAACATCATCAATAAAGAATATTGTACTTTTTCTGTGTTTGAAATGCAATAATAAGAAGAAGAAGAAGGAGAAGAAGAAGAATTGGTTCTGTGGAATAATGTTATAACCATTAATATGTTAAAACCAATTAAACATAACAGGATTAATTATGATCTGTTTCTTGACATCTTCAAAAGTGTATAAAATGTTAATTAGCGTAATATCAGAATAATAATAATTCATTCCTTTTACATGTTTACTTCATAGTTAACATGTCCAAAGTCCACAGTATAATTTCTCCTGACTGAGAGTGACATTTGGTCTTGAGAGCAATCTTTTGTTTGTCAGGTTGTCAAATATTGACCTGAAGAAACAATGAATGATTTTCCTCATTGCTGCTTTATCATTTTCATTTGTAGTTTTTAAAGTTGTGAAACTGGACACAAGTTAATAAAATCCAATCGGAAAATTTTTAAAAGTAGTTTAGTGTTCACTAGTGTTCAGAAATGGGCAACGGACGTTTTAGCTCAAAATGAAGGTAGAAGATGATGAGAGATTTATGTATAAAAATCTCTTCCTCGCCCTCCTGGGTGGTGCCTCCTTCAGACCTGGGTCCTCTACCAGAGGCCTGGGACTCTGAGGGTTCTGCGCAGGATCTTAGCTGATCCTAGGACTGCGTTCTTCTGGACAAAGCCCTCTGATGTGGTTTCTAGTATCTGCTGGAGCCATCTACTCAGCTTGGGGACTATTGCCCCTAGTGTCCCAATCACTACTGTTGCCTTCATAATCCACATTCTCTCTATCTCCTCTTACAGCCCTTGGTATTTCTCCAGCTTCCCAACTTCCTTATTCCTGATGCTGCTATCACATGGGATTGCTACTATCACCACCACTGTTTTCTGGTGTCTGGTATCTATCTACCTATATATTGCAGCATTGATTTTGCATTTATTATTGACTACTGGTAAATTAGTGACCAATTTCAGCTATTATAATCCAACTTAACCAGCTTCCTGTTCCCAGACCTATGTCCCAGACGTATATTGCACGTTATAAATTTCCTCCACCCCTTTTTTCTTGCGTATTTTAGCAAGAATTTCCTTGTTGACCAAGATAAAGCCAGAGAACATACACAGAACAGGACATTTCAACATCTCCGCTTCAGCTCCTCTTCTCTCTCCAACATGAAGATCCTGGGAATTTGTTCACTGTTGCTGCTGGCAAAGGTAACTACATATGAATTTTGTTTAGCATTTATCTAAAAATCAACATTACAACATTATTTATTACAACATACTTTTAAAAAAATAAACTAAAATTAGAAAAAGCAAATGAGCTACAACGGACTTTCATGTTTATGATGAGTTCTAAATGCGATATACATTTAAGTGTGAATTTTATCCCCTATTTATGAATTCTATTTAAGAATGGTATTGTTGGATTTCAACACTTACTACCCTAATGCGAGTGATGTGACTGTTCAGTACATTTTTGCTGTTAACTCAAACATGATGAAACGTCATTTTTCTGATTCAGTTTTATATTTATTTTAATTCCGAGTTGCTTGTAGCTGATGTAAAAAGTCTCATTTAAATTTGCACTCACTCAAGTTAGATTTTGAAAAGAAACTTTGGAAACTTTGAAAAGATGTTCTGATCGTGCAGCAGAAAAAACTAGCTTTGATTTCTTTAACCCTCCATCTGCTGCACTGTTAAATCTATCTTAGTAAAGACTTTCTATCTAACCTTATGTATGCTCTATCGCTGCAGTCCAATGCCCAATCCTCCCCTGGCCCCAGCACCACCACAACGCCTATCACCACTCTAGAAGGCACTAACAACCCCACGATGGGCACCAGCACCACCATGATGGGGACCAGCACCACCACCACTACAATGGACACCAGGACCACCACAATGGGCACAGCCAACACTACAATGGTCCCCGAAGTCACCACAGTGAATTCCACTGTCACCAATGCAACAACAACTCCTCAGACCACCCCGGGTAACGGAGGCTCAGTCCTCACAGCTTCGCTGCTGTTTCCTCTTGTGTCTGCGGTGCTCTGGGTGCTTTGATTGTCTTCCAAAAATGTTGTAGAAAGAATCAGATTAACTCAAATGAGACTGACTTTGCAGATACAGATAGATTCTCAGCTATATACCGGTATGTGTAATCTAACTAAAGCGGAGTAATTAAAATGTTTAAGTTAAGAAACTGAACCTCATCTAGGAAATGTGAAATATGTTTGTAAAAGTACTGCGTACAATGTCTCACTACTTTATAGTAATATATGCACGTTTTGCAATTTCCCGTCAACATTTTCTATTAAATGTCGTTGTTAGAAAAACAAATGTTGTAATGAAAGAATGCAAGAATTTGAATGAATGAATTTATTTGTATTTCATTCAACTTTTTTTTGTTGTTTTCAGTTACAACACACATTTTTAAGCTATTTAATAAGTAATAGATTAATTGTTTTCATAATTTCACTGTAACTTTAACTTGCACCTTGAACCTGGAGACTGGAGCCGTACCTTAATGGCTGACTTTTGCTTTTACTCACATTTCAGATCCATTTTACTCAACTTGAGAATTTCTAACAAGTCTAGAAAAGATGAAAAGTTGAGCTAAAAATGTAAAATCGCCTCATAAAAAATGATACAATTTGTCACCAAACATTGAGTGAATTGCTGCAAAATTAAAAAATAAAAAAAAAGAAATACTTGGCCTTCTGTAAACGTTCTTTCAACATTTATTCTGTTTAGTCTTCTGAGCGGCAGACGGCCAGCACAGCCTGCAGATGGTCTCCCTTGAACTGCTTCTGTTGTCAGAATGCAAATATAAAAGTTGTATGATGCCACGCTGCTCTTTCAAAGTCTCATTTCAATAAAAATAAGAAAAGAAAAGAAATGCAACATGTGGTTATTTCCTGATAAATCTTCCCCCTGTTTGTGTGTGACCCACCTGTAGGGATGTGTAAAGGGAAGCACCTGTTAGCTTCAAATAGGCTACTCGGATGCACAGCAAGTCTTCCTCACTATGAGACACCATGATTCCCTGCAACACTGAGCTCTGAAAGATGGACGGTAGTTTGGATTTACAAGCAAGAAGCGTTTGCAATTCTGTCACAAAGCCAAATTTAGGAGGAAATTGAAAGAAACAGCTGCAATTTTATGATTTCCTGCTCTAAGTTATTGCAACAACTGCCTCTGTCTGATAAATCTGGATAAAGACTGGAAATTGGTCAATGAGAGCAGATTGAAGGATTTTTCCAGTCAGACACTAATCTTATAATAATTAGAGCACAAAAGGTGACGCCTCCACGTTACCTTGGTGTTGGTTAGTCTTTTGGCCAGGTAGGCGTAGGGGCTTTGAATGCACTGTGCTGTCACAATGCAGATCCAGAGAAAAGATAAATCAATGATGATGGAACATATAGAAAGATGCAACCGATCAGAATATTTCACTTGGGACTATTGCCCCTAGTGTCCCAATCACTACTGTTGCCTTCATAATCCACGTTCTCTCTATCTCCTCTTACAGCCCTTGGTATTTCTCCAGCTTCCCAACTTCCTTATTCCTGATGCTGCTATCACTTGGGATTGCTACTATCACCACCACTGTTTTCTGGTGTCTGGTATCTATCTACCTATATATTGCAGCATTGATTTTGCATTTATTATTGACTACTGGTAAATTAATGACCAATTTCAGCTATTATAATCCAACTGAACCAGCTTCCTGTTCCCAGACCTGCGTATATTGCACATTATAAATTCCCTCCACCCCTTTTTTCTTGCGTATTTTAGCAAGAATTTCCTTGTTCTTTCACCAGAAGTGGATGAAGGTTGACCAAGATAAAGCCAGAGAACATACACAGAACAGGACATTTCAACATCTCCGCTTCAGCTCCTCTTCTCTCTCCAACATGAAGATCCTGGGAATTTGTTCACTGTTGCTGCTGGCAAAGGTAACTACATATGAATTTTGTTTAGCATTTATCTAAAAATCAACATTACAACATTATTTATTACAACATACTTTAAAAAAAATAAACTAAAATTAGAAAAAGCAAATGAGCTACAACGGACTTTCATGTTTATGATGAGTTCTAAATGCGATATACATTTAAGTGTGAATTTTATCCCCTATTTATGAATTCTATTTAAGAATGGTATTGTTGGATTTCAACAATTACTACCCTAATGCGAGTGATGTGACAGTTCAGTACATTTTCGCTGTTAACTCAAAGATGATGAAATGTCATTTTTCTGATTCAGTTTTATATTTATTTTAATTCCGAGTTGCTTGTAGCTGATGTAAAAAGTCTCATTTAAATTTGCACTCACTCAAGTTAGATTTTGAAAAGAAACTTTGGAAACTTTGAAAAGATGTTCTGATCGTGCAGCAGAAAAAACTAGCTTTGATTTCTTTAACCCTCCATCTGCTGCACTGTTAAATCTATCTTAGTAAAGACTTTCTATCTAACCTTATGTATGCTCTATCGCTGCAGTCCAATGCCGAATCCACCCCTCTCCCCAGCCCCACCACAACGCCTAACACCACTCTAATAGGCACTAACAACTCCACAATGGGCCCCAGCACCACTACAATGGGCACCAGCACCACTACGATGGGCCCCAGCACCACTACAATGGGCACCAGCACCACTACGATGGGCCCCAGCACCACTACAATGGGTACCAGCACCACTACAATGGGCCCCAGCACCACTACGATGGGCACCAGCACCACTACGATGGGCACCAGCACCACCACGATGGGGACCAGCACCACTACAATGGGCCCCAGCACCACTACAATGGGCACCAGCACCACTTCGATGGGCCCCAGCACCACTACAATGGGCACCAGCACCACTACAATGGGCCCCAGCACCACTACAATGGGCACCAGCACCACCACGATGGGGACCAGCACCACTACAATGGGCCCCAGCACCACTACGATGGGGACCAGCACCACTACAATGTGCCCCAGCACCACTACAATGGGCCCCAGCCCCCCTACAATGGGCCCCAGCCCCCCTACAATGGGCCCCAGCACCACTACGATGGGCACCAGCACCACCACGATGGGGACCAGCACCACTACAATGGGCCCCAGCACCACTACAATGGGCACCAGCACCACTACAATGGCACCAGCACCACCACAATGGGCACCAGCACCACCACGATGGGGACCAGCACCACTACAATGGGCCCCAGCACCACCACAATGGGCCCCAGCACCACTACAATGGACACCAGCACCACCACAATGGGCACAGCCAACACTACAATGGGCCCCGAAGTCACCACAGTGAATTCCACTGTCACCAATGCAACAACAACTCCTCAGACCACCCCGGGTAACGGAGGCTCAGTCCTCACAGCTTCGCTGCTGTTTCCTCTTGTGTCTGCGGTGCTCTGGGTGCTTTGATTGTCTTCCAAAAATGTTGTAGAAAGAATCAGATTAACTCAAATGAGACTGACTTTGCAGATACAGATTGATTCTCAGCTATATACCGGTATGTGTAATCTAACTAAAGCGGAGTAATTAAAATGTTTAAGTTAAGAAACTGAACCTCATCTAGGAAATGTGAAATATATTTGTAAAAGTACTGCTTACAATGTCTCACTAATTTATAGTAATATATGCACGTTTTGCAATTTCCCGTCAACATTTTCTATTAAATGTCGTTGTTAGAAAAACAAATGTTGTAATGAAAGAATGCAAGAATTTGAATGAATGAATTTATTTGTATTTCATTCAACTTTTTTTGTTGTTTTCAGTTACAAGTTAGACCTTTTGAGGGTGCAGCACACACACATTTTTAAGCTATTTAATAAGTAATAGATTAATTGTTTTCATAATTTCACTGTAACCTTAACTTGCACCTTGAACCTGGAGACTGGAGCCGTACCTTAATGGCTGACTTTTGCTTTTACTCACATTTCAGATCCATTTTACTCAACTTGAGAATTTCTAACAAGTCTAGAAAAGATGAAAGGTTGAGCTAAAAATGTAAAATCGCCTCATAAAAAAATGATACAATTTGGCACCAAACATTGAGTGAATTGCTGCAAAATTAAAAAATAAAAAAAAGAAATACTTGGCCTTCCGTAAACGTTCTTTCAACATTTATTCTGTTTAGTCTTCTGAGCGGCAGACGGCCAGCAGAGCCTGCAGATGGTCTCCCTTGAACTGCTTCTGTTGTCAGAATGCAAATATAAAAGTTGTATGATGCCACGCTGCTCTTTCAAAGTCTCATTTCAATAAAAATAAGAAAAGAAAAGAAATGCAACATGTGGTTATTTCCTGATAAATCTTCCACCTGTTTGTGTGTGACCCACCTGTAGGGATGTGTAAAGGGAAGCACCTGTTAGCTTCAAATAGGCTACTCGGATGCACAGCAAGTCTTCCTCGCTATGAGACACCATGATTCCCTGCAACACTGAGCTCTGAAAGATGGACGGTAGTTTGGATTTACAAGCAAGAAGCGTTTGCAATTCTGTCACAAAGCCAAATTTAGGAGGAAATTGAAAGAAACAGCTGCAATTTTATGATTTCCTGGTTATTGCAACAACTGCCTCTGTCTGATAAATCTGGATAAAGACTGGAAATTGGTCAATGAGAGCAGATTGAAGGATTTTTCCAGCTCTTCAGTCAGACAATAATCTTATAATAATTAGAGCACAAAAGAACCCGTTCCAACCGGTGACGCCTCCACGTTACCTTGGTGTTGGTTAGTCTTTTGGCCAGGTAGGCGTAGGGGCTTTGAATGCACTGTGCTGTCACAATGCAGATCCAGAGAAAAGATAAATAAATGATGATGGAACATATAGAAAGATGCAACCGATCAGAATATTTCACTTGTGAAATATTACCTAAAACTTTCAAACCCAATCGAAAATCGCCCGAAAACCGTTTCTCGAAAATGTGATCCACGTTCTGGCCACACTCCACCTCCAGCTCCGCCAGGACTGCAGACGACATCATATGATCAGAGCGTATCAGAGACGGGCCCGAGCAAAAGCTCGTCAGGTCTCACCTTTCTTAAGATGCTCTGGGTCTCTAGATGTCAGCATGTCAATCCAGGGTTTTCCATCAGCTTTTTTAGAGTTTACTGCTATTAAAAGAGTCTGAATGGAAGCAAAACATACAAAACCTCAAATCCAGTGCTACTCAAGGACTTTAACTTTGTTATTTATATTTCAGCACACAACCAGAGCTATAAATCTAATGTTTCAGATGGCTTTTTTTACCCATAATGGGAGGAAGTGAAGGACAATCACAACTGATATTTTACAGTGCTGAGAAGGTCAAACCACACTTTAAACAATAATATGAAAGAAACGCAGCAATAGAACTATAATGTAAAGCAGAAGCTGAATTCATATGCGGTTAAAGGTGAAACAATGTTATGGCTTTAACCTGCTTCCTCTAAAGAACGACCAGTTATTACTGCATTTTAGGAAGCAGAAAAAGGAGTAATAACATCTCGGTTATTTGCAGAAGTAACAACGGGTTTAAAAGCAGTTTTCTGAGCAGACCGACAACATTTGAAATCAGGCGTGAAATATCCTTGCAATTGTTTCACCTCGACCTCCGCATTATTGCAGGAAAATGCGACTTAATGAATACAGTACCTCCATATCCCTCTGAACAGAACCAGTAACACATTCTTTCTGTAGAAGGAAGCAGAAGGAAGAAAAACAAATAAAGTTACAGTGAAAACTGCTTCTTGCCATAACATAGATTAACAGACAGGTTAAAGGTGAAGTTACAGGGAAATAATTACATGAAGCAGTGCCACTACAAGTTTGGCAAAGTCCCCACTGGTCTCTCCTCTCAGCTCCTTCTCTAAGTCCTTCTTATACACTGAAGAAGACAACAAAAGATCGCTTACACTTCTGAGCTGCAGGCGCCACAACAAAGAGTCGAGACTCACAAAATGTGTATGCAGCACTGATGTCATCAAGCTGCTTTCTGGATCGCATGGACAAGATCTCTATCAGCGTCTCCTCGTCAGTGCCTAAACCCTGCGCACGCACACACAAGGGTAGGTGTGAACGCACACATGATCACCCCACCACGTATGCACACTGCATGCTCACCGCCATGGCCTGCTGAAAGCGGTAAGCATCATGTTCCTGAGGAGGCATCAGCAGGCTGAGTAGCAGAGCGGCCAGATCTCCAGTCACAGCCTTCTTCACAGCACCTTCCAGGTCCTGTAACACACTCAGAATCATCAAATCCCATCCCATCCCATCCCATCCCAGTGTCGGTGCTGCTTCTTATTTACATAATGACCCTAAAATTTACCTAAAATCTAGATAAATGAGGATTTTTTTGAACTTGTTATTGTTGCTGTCGTGTCATCAGCCACTGTGGATCCTTCAGGACAGTGTTTGGGAAAATTAGCAGTCGGTATCAGGATATGTGGAATCTAATTCATTTTATAGTTACAACTGCCAGAAGTGGCCACTAGGTGGCGTTTATTTGTGACTGCCACCGTTTATTATGACTCCTAAAAGCCAAAAGAACTGGAAATTATACTGCATCAGAGGCGAAAGTTTATATTACTATCATTTCGGGTGTTTGTTTAGATGCTAACGACAGAAAAATATACTGTTTTGCTTTCTTTTACTTTCTCATATTCATTTATTGATAATTAAATATTGTAATAAAAGTACACTGTGTGAAAGAGGGGTGTTCGACTCAGTTCAGGAGGGCTGCAATCCAGCCGGGATCGCACTTCCCATTTTCTGTCTGGTAAAACAGAAAACCTGGCTGGATTATGGCCCTCGAGGTCTGGACACCTCTCAACTGTAAAATGAACTTTACTGTATCAAAAACAGTGAAACGGATGCAAACCAGACGCATAAATAAAGCGACAGCTATGCTCCTGCTGCAGAAAATGCTTAAAAAGTGTTTGCTTATAGCATAAAGAGCAACATTCAGAGTGAAATTGTTGTCACTTCTGCTCCTCGCCAAACAAAGGTGCGGCGTTTCGGCCCTTTACCACCGAGCTGAATCGTGTTTGAGCCGCAAGCAAATGGGCGAGCAAACACACTTAAATGTTTGCTCGTACCGCTGCACGACACAACAAAATAGGCTGTTTCAGATCCTAACTCCTGGTCTGAATATGCTAAATTGAAGTGAGCTAAATTGATCACCTTTTGTGTAATGTCTTCAAAGGTCTTAGCAAGCACTTGTCTCTGAGCGTTGCTGCGATTGGTCAGGATCCTCACCAGCGTCACCGTATCTGAGTCAGTGGAAATTAACGTTAGAATTGGAGGAATGGTTGGGAAGAGGAGGAATGGGAAGCAGATCTGAATATTGAACCTTTCTTCTCCAGCGCTGCCTGGAGCTCCACGGCATCCCGTTCCGGGTGGAAATTGGGAAAAGGCCGTACTGTTCCAAGGGTTCCCCAGGACATGTTCTGTGGAATTCCAAAGTTTTCATAGTTAGAGTGACAAAAGACAGCGGCTTCTCAATCAACGCTCACTTCTGTGTTATTCCAAGATGTTGAAAGTCTCTTTGGTTGTGATTGAACTCAGAGTATCTCAAATATGTCTGGCTGTTGGATGGGTGAGGACTGACAGCGCGACTGATGAGATCATCAACAGGAAGCGTCAGACATCGGCTCACAGGGAAAACTCCTGCACTGACACGACTCCTGCACTGACACGACTCCTGCACGGTTCCCGCTGCTGCCCCTCGTGGCACATTTTGATGGTGGCATTTGAGTTGCGATGAAATTTAGAATATTTCTGACTGAGAATGTTGACTTCAAACTTAAATAGCGAATGGAAAAAAAAATCTATAAACACTCCACACACACAACACACACACACACACACACACACACACACACACACACACACACACACACACACACACACACACTTAAATGGGCTTTCACAACTTGCTCCAAATGTTCACCGTCCTCGGGATCCTGAGAAGAAAAGAGTGGTTAAGACAGGCATGGGCAAACTAAGGCCCGGGGGCCACACGCGGCCCGTTAAACGTTTTAATCCGGCCCGCCAAACTTGAAAAATTAAATGAATAAACCTTGTTAATGTTAAATTTTCACTGCAATTCTGGTGTTTTCCCACTAGAAAAAAGACAGTCAGGAGGAGAGTGATGGTGATATCCTGAAGGATAACAGAACTTTCAGTGCTTTAAAATAGAAATGGTTATTAATTTTCTTTTAAAAGGCACATTTTATTCATTTGATTTTAAGTGTTTTAAGAATCATTCCAAAGTCAGATATTTTGTTGTAATGCTTCTCTTCTTTTTCATTTGAAATTAAAGCATATGTTTTCTCCATATCCCAAGATGTGTATTTTTTCTCCAATGAGGTGAGGTTACCAAAGCACTCCATCCATCCATCTGCTCCTGGTCCGGCCCCTTTGTCAAATGTTAGAACCCATTGTGGCCCACGAATCAAAATGTTTGCCCACCCCTGGGTTAAGAAGAGGAAACTTGCTCTAATGACCTCTTTTATCATAGAAACCTGAACGTAGACATTGAACTTCAACATTCCATGCATGCCTCACAGGTGGGTGGTGGAGATAACAACAGGATGCTCATCAGAACACACTATCAGATGTTCAGTAGTGCCCTGCATTTAGTGTTTTCAATGTTCTTCTTTTTTTCCCAGAGTCAAAATGTTCTGCACAGAACCCGAGTTCCTCCAGAAGAGCTCCTTTTAGAATCCTTTCTTCTAAGAGTGTGAATGGAGTCATGATGTGGTAGTTATGAAAGTTCAGGCCAAAGGCCATAAACTTACCCAGGATTTGAAGTACTCAGGGTCCATTTCCTTTGTTTTCAGGGCAGCAGAAGCAACTGGATAAGTTGTAAGAAGTTCACACAGACAGTAAAAATACATACGGTTACAAAATCAAACAATCACATCTAGTTTGACGGTGAACTGGAAATGAACCCCATTCTAACTTACAATGAATAAGCAGCCAGGAATTCCACAGCCAGAGTGAAGGAATGTTGATTTCTCCTACCTGCAGCGGAACTCTGTGACCGCTGCAGACGTTCCTTTTCCTGCCGGCACTTAATCAGCTCTGAGTCCAAGTCCCACCTTAACTCCCTGGCCACGCCCGCTGCTGCTCACCCACCTCTGTCAGTCCAACAGGCCACCAATCTGCTGCTCTGCTGCTTTGTCAACACTTACTAAACCCACTTGGAAAATAGTGGCGTCCGCTGCAGACGAGGAATCCAGACGGGCTGGATTGCTGACCGTTCCAACGTTTTCTGACTCCCTGTGGCTGATTTAACAATTAATAAAGTTTAAACCCATGAAAAGTCCTTTTTAAAAACATTTTAAATAGTTTTGACCGATCAAATGAGGTTCGGCAGCATTTACGTATCTGTTAGAGATAAATGGGGTGCTGGGAAATAGGAGCCTTCCTCTTCCTTTACCTCCATTTCTGGCCCCATTTCCTCACATTAAGAACTCTTTGTAGATGTTTTACCTACCCTGGAAACACAAGTGCTGCGTCTTCCTATTTGGTGGAGGAAAACACTCTGGACACAGTTGTGATCATGAACAAAAGGAGCATCTGAAGACAATTAATTAATGCTATTTAAACGCTGCTGTTTAGCTGCAAACCACAGAGAAATGTGAGACGTTTGTGGGCAGAACAAAGACGGATGAAGCTGACCTACAGCAGCACTTGTTCTGCTTCTTGTTCATATTATCTTCACATCTACAGAAATGGAGCTCAGGACAGGGACAGAGTGGAGAATGTGGGCCCTCAAGATACAAGAATTCAGAGCTGTCAAAACATCAGCCGGTTCTGACAGAATACAATAGAACAACGTTGTCTTTGCAGACACTACACAAGTTAGTGATGATGTTCTGCTTTGTTGGAGTAGTTTGAATTGCTGAAATATGTAATAAATAACTAAATGTATGACTGTATGAACAGATAAAATATAGATCTGAAAGAATGAGTGAGCCTAATCCAGTCAGGAGAGCACACAACCATCCCCCCATGTTCATTTTAGACACAAACTCAGGTGTCATATTGTTAAAGTTTATGAAAGCACAAAAATAACAAAGGACGGAACCAGTAGGACTTGTTTGGTTGGGCAGCGGAGTTGTGGTGGAGGGGCAGTAAAGATCTGCACTAATTCTGCAGCCTCGGGGCAGCAGCCTGTTGCAGAGGGAGGGGGCAACTGGAAACATGGTTTGGACCTACGTTTCTCAGACACCTGCTCCGAAAGGTGGTCACGCAGCTATGGAATAGGGAGGACGTATCTTTACACCTTTTTATGTTCGGCTTCACTTTTGGGGAAAGAATATTCTTTTTACTGTATTCATTTAACGGCTATTCCATGCTAGTATACATGCTAGTAATACATCCTTGAACTGCCACCTTATTGTGGAGGATTTTGAGCACCCGAAGGCAAACAGCTCAAAGGGGATGGGGCTGACCAACAGCGTTTCTGAAGTCCCAGCTGAAGAACACAACGAGGCCCAGGCTGACATCCCCAGAGCCTCAATCTGGAGCCGGGCCCTTGGGACGGGCCTATGGTACCGAGCCGGTGATATGAGCCACCTTCCCAGCTGTGGTCATGAGGTCTACCCAGTCCTACACCTAAAAACAGCCCATAATCAATGGGCACTTAGCAAAAAATTCCAACCTTCTCACATTATTGTGTTAATGGCAACAGCATAATGTAATATGGCTTTTCAGAGATGTGAATATTGACCCCTCAGTCTTTTGTTTTTTACGTGTGTGCAGAAATGTAGATACCATAAACCATAAAGCCAAACAGAAGTGATTATAGAGCTGACGACACCGTGTACATGCGCTCAAAAGGAATCTGTAAAGGGTTGAAACATGTAACCCAGCATTTTTGATTGTCATATTAATCTAATGTAATAATCGGCATAAATGAAGAAAAACGACTAATCTGGTGGTTTGCTTTTATTTCATTTTTTTCTGATCCTAAAACCATGCCCTCTAAAACATTTTACAACATATAATCCAGTATTAACACACAGATGATACAAGTAAAAGTAACAATTGACCATTTCACAATATCAACTGCAGTAAATGGTCACACATTCCCCCATTCCATCAAACTGCACAATGTTGTGTGAGGACGACACATTTCTGCAACTCATCCCACAAAACACATATTTTAAATATAAAAATATATATTTTAAAAATTTAGAGCACACTATTTATGCCTCTACCAACCATTTGGCTTAATTTCCCCGTCCATCGAGATTTAAACCTTTTTCGGTTTAGTGAGCACCCGCGGATGCTTCTGCTGCCCCAACATTTGCCTGAATCTGAAATCATCCAAACAGGAAGGAGAGAGTTTGAATACCCAAATTTCTGTTAAACACTTGTGTTGGCTAAAGGTCAAAGTCAAAGCCCTGGAAAAAAGTAGAGCCGCATCCAAATCAGTCCTATGTGCCTATTTACATGCAGGGGTTCAGTATGTCGTTCGTTTTTCCAGTGGAAGCTGGGAGCACAGTAACCGGAGCCGGACGAGGCGCCGCCGCCGCCACTTTTTTTGCCAGCTCTTCCACGTCAGACTTTCTTACCAAAGCAGAAGCTAAGAGAAATGTGAAGTGCTGAGTTGTGCGTTTCAGCCCCCCTGTGACTTCATTCACAGCCTTGCAAAAGTTCGGGAAGCTTCCCTCCATCACAGACGCCTGTCGCCGGCTGCAGCAGCTCTGGTTTCCAGTCTAATTCTCAAGTAGTCCGACTGGTTTTTACAGCAGTTCTATCACCCACTGTTGGCTCGGCCTCTCCTCGCTCTCTGGCATGATCACCACATGGTCCTTGTCATAGGTTTTCCCACCTGAAGAGGAAAAAGAAAAAAAGTGATTGCGAAGGATTGTATTGAGCGGAGACTCGTGAATGACCTATAGGTTTTGGCACCTTTGACATCCAGCACCATGCCAGGGAAGGTGACGCTGTTGATGAGGCCTTTCATCTGGGTGATCCAGGTCTGGATGGGCTGACGGGTTTCCGACCACAGAACCGCCTTGGCTCCTGGCTCAATGGTGCCCATGACCTGAAGGCTCATGGTTGAGATCAGCTACAACGGACACATGTGACCCAGGATCAGGTGATCAGTCCTAAAATCATTTTTCACCACTCCAATAAGCTCAGCGTTACCTTATTTTTCAGGAGTCCATCCTGATAGTACCAGATGTCACTCATGGGCTCCACGTGTGCGCTCACCACCACCCGTCCAGATTTCATCTCGTCCACACCTCCCTGCACGGACAAAAACTGGCCGCGCTCGCTGTTCTTGATGCGGAAAACACGGCGCTTCTGCGGGCGGAAAAGTTCTTTTGCATTTAATTGACAGCTTTATGGAAAGTTGTAAGCAAGGAACACGTTGAGTGAGTATTCTGATAGAGGTAAAATACAAACTGAAGGAGATTTGAGTCAAGGTTTGTGTAAGTAAAACATTTTCTACTTTCCCCTCTGTTCTTCATTGTTATTATGGGTGCTACGACCTGGGGTGGGGCAGTAAGGAGGGCAGCCCATGGAACTGGGCTGTCCAAATCTTTGTGTGAACACTGACTGTTTATTTAATATGAAACTCTGAAGACAGCTCCTATTTGGACACCCCAGCCCGCCCAGGTACAACTGCACTGCAAAAACAAATGGTTGTCTGCTTGACTGGAACCTCCTCCTCATTTTTGTTGGGCCATTCCTCCAAAACGCTGTCACTTTTTACCCCACAATCATTTTACTGCTACACAAATGTTATACGACATAAAATGCATTTATTTGGCTGATTACTTGTTACGAATGCTATAATTTTCAATAGTACTGTAGTTAGCAAAAACAAAGAAAAAACAAACAGCCAAAAACCAATGTACATAAGACCAACCTGTCTGACTGGGAACAGGGAACCAACAGTTTGTAAAGAGCTGAACTTCAGCCAGTTGGTGATTTCCAGTGGTTCCAGGAAGAACTGGCGCCCCCTGTAGTTACTGTGCTCACATATCACCCAACTGCAGAGTGACAGAATCAGGGGAGTTTGTTGCTTTACACAGCAAACAGGTGCAGAAGTGGAGAAAAACGCTGGCTCACCAGCCGCTGTCGACTCTGATGGACAGGACGTGGTTGTTGAAGCCTTCTTCCACCAAGCTGGCGATCTCACTGTCCATGGTGATCTCTCGGCCCTCCAGGCACTCCAGGCTGAACAGTGAGATGGAGGGAACGGTGAACGTCTGCACAGAAGACAGATGGGAGTTCAGGGGACTCTTTTGACAACAACATGGTGTTTATTTGTGTGTGTGTGGTCTCTAACCACTGGCACAGTCTTGACGGAGCAGATGGTGAAACCTGACGGACATCCCATGCTAGACAGATTTGGATAATCGCCCTCAGATAGGACATACAAGCTCCCCGAGTAGTTTTTCTCCTCGTAGATCACCCAGCTGGAACACAGGCGCGGTCACACACCTTTACAAACTTTCTTATTTACCCAAAGTTGAGGACAGAAGGGAATGACAGGAACATTGGGAAGATGCTCTCACCTCCCTCCCGATACTCGGCAGGACTTGGTCACACGCTTTTCAGACACGGCTTCCTGGTTGTGGTCAAACACCTGACACTCACCCTTAAAGTCTGGCTCCGAGTATAATATCAGCTGACAGACAGAAAACACAAGTAAGCACATTTCTCATTATCTTGGGCTGACATCTGTGTGACATCATCTCACTTCCTGGCAGACTTACAGCAGACACACTCAACTATACAGACCTGTATTTTTTTCCCCCATTTCCTATTTATAACAACTGAATTTCCTTAAATAAAACCTCAAGTTCAATGAGGTCTTTTCTGTCTGTTTTTATTTGTTTCATTTCAGCTTCCTGCTGTGTGGACACTGATAGTTCAGGTGCTGTTTTTGCAGACAAAGATATCACAAATAAAAGAGACACCTTTTTGTCACTAATAATAATCAGAAGCAAGAAGACAAAAGTCAAGTGCAGTCGAAACTGAAGGTGCAGCCTAATTCATCCACCAGCAGGGGGCAGTGGAGATGCTTTGTGATTTTTAGTTTGAGCAGCAGTTTTTAACCATCATGTAGTTTTAAAAAGTGCATTAAAAATAAAAAAAGTGTTGTTACCTCATTTAATACTTTGGAACCGAGAGCCTAAAATCAAAAAGGGAAATATGAGTGTCTATATTAAATAATGGAATGATGTTTTAAAGGCCTGCTGGGTCTGACCATGAGGATGGGTTGTACTGAGCAGATGCGGTTGTCTTGGGAACCCCAGTCTGCACAGTTATTGTAGAAGCCTTTCTCTAGGATGTACTGGTTCCCAGAGAAGTCCACATGAGAGTAGGCGATCCACCTGAGGAAATTGCCCAACTTAAGCCCTCAGTCACAGTCACCATGAACTCGAGTGTCTGATGACTTACGCCCCGCTGACCACGTGGATGGAGCGCGTGTTGGTTCTGTAGTTGAAGAGCTCGACATCAGGGATGGCCTCCGTCACCTCGAACGTGTTCTCCTCCTGCTCTCCCTCCCCCTCATCCTCTGGGAGCTCAAACATCACCAGTAACGGGTCGCTGAGATCCTGCAGACGAGCAATCGGGTCATTTGCACCCAAATAGCAAAGTGAACCGACTGTGTTAAAGGTAATTTGGTTATTAAATCATTGTTTTTAATCCAATAATCTACTTTTGGAGACCGTTTTCATGACGGGATCAATTTTGGGATTCGTGCTCATGATTTTTAGTGTAGTTCTGATCAATCATTTGTTAAGAGGAATTCTTTAAACTTGATCTAAAAGGACTGAATTTAAAAAAAAAAAAAACAGCCTTTGCGAGTAACTGTATAGAAAATTAAGAGATCTTCTGCGTGTGACTGACTCAGCCTGTTGAGGCTCCCGTGGGTGTTTTTCTGGCGACAACCTACCGCCCGGATGACCCTGGCGGAGCGCAGCTCGGAGTCGTTGCCTCCCCACACCCTCCAGTCGTGGTAGTCGCCCTCCTCCAGGAGGTACTGGTGACCCCGGAAGCCCTCCTTCTCATAGCCTACCCAGCTAAAACAACACAGAGGCATGAGGTGAGTGTAAACCTGCCCCAGTAATGTTTCAGACACGGTAGCATTTAAACCAGCGCTTTCATCATCACTCAGTAAAAGCAGAACTCACATCCCTCCCAGCACTTTAAGGGAGCCGACGCTGTACATGAAGGTGGTCTGCTGGGAGTCTGTTCGGGTCATGAAGTCTCTCATGTTGCCGGTTATGGTCCTTGATTTTCCACTGAAGTAGGGCTTGTCGTAGATCACCATCTTGACATACATTAGGAGCCTTATTTAAAGGGAAATCTTTCAAGCTCTCCACATTATTTTCACACAAAGTGCTACATACTTTAGGTTCACTGGGGTTTTCCACTCTCGGTTCCCCCTGTGGTAAAATATAAACAGTATATGAACTTTAGCTTTAGAGAGAGCAGAGCGAGTGCGTGTACGCGGAGATATTTACGATTTTGAGCGGATGGAGTGATCCCACGTAGGGCTGATCCACCCCCCAGGCAGCAGGGTTGCTGTACCCCCCCACCTCGAGCACCCGTGGTGTACCCTGGAAGGACGGGTGCGCGTACACCAGCCACCTGAGCCGGAAGCGAACACATCACACATCTGAGGTGATAAAGACCCAATCTGTCCCGCCGGCCATGAACTCACAGTCCCGCGTTGACGATGACGGAGTTTGCTTTGATGGGCTGACCAAAAATCCTGGCGTCGTCTGACGTATCTCGGAAAACAACCTTCTTCCCTTCGGCGTCCTCCTCTGGGAACAGACTAATTTCTGGAACACTGTAGTCCTGAGGCAAGAACAGGCGTCGTTTACCTAAATCTTATTACCTTTTTAGGGAATGTCAACATTACTTCTTAACGACATCAATTAATTCATCCAATGTAAATGAATTGAACGGTGTCAGTAACTGCGATCCAGTGTAATTACTGCACAATAACATTGCCTTCCATCCAGGCCTCGAGGGCCGGAATCCCACCGGGTTTTCTTTCCCACCAGGTGAACACCCAGGAAAGTTGGAGCAGGTAAAACCTTTGTCTACCTGATAGGACAGAAAACTGGGCTGGATGGAAAATCCAACTGAGGCCGTCTTACTCTGACAACTCTCCGGATGGATCCGATGATGAACCTCCGCTCCGATTCAGGTTTTGTTTGCCCGTCTGGTTGATTCTGAGCCCCCTCCTCATGTCCGTTCTGCTGATGCTCCGCAGGGCTGAAGGGACACGTGATCTCTAGGTCTCCCTCATCGAGGGCGATCTTATCACCTTTAAAGTTTGGCTTCTCGTACAGCACCCAGCTGGAGACAGAAGCGGAGAGCAGGGTTACTGCTCACAGATGATCTGCATTTCTTCTGGCATATTTACTGTTGTCAGACTCAGTTAATGTTTGCTAAAGTTGTTTACTGTACATAATAACCTCAAGGTTTTCTCGATTGTGTTTTGAATTGTCAAAATAATGCAGAAGGTAAATATTACTAAGTTGTTCTATGAAGAGAGAAGTTGGTTTTTGTCGACCGGAAAAGATGAAGGAAAATGTCATCCCTGTCCTAGTTGATGGAGCTCAAGGTTAAAACCCTTTTACTAATAAACTCTTGCCAATATCACAACCCCCCAAAACACACACACACACACACACACAGAACAAACCACCCACCCTACACACACCACTCTGCCCAGTTGTCTTCACAGGTTAATCTCTGTAGCGCTAGAAAGTTATTTACTCTTCTGAAACCCATTACGTTTTAGGTAAAATGGTCATTTACATAATGTGCCAATAGGAAAATGTAGTTGTGTCGTCAGGTGGAAGCACAAATTAAAGACATTAACGGTTTAACTTAGGTGTGGCACAAGTCACACAGGGGCAGTTACGCAACATTAACTGAGGCTTTAAAGACCAACTATGCAGTTATGATATGGAACTTCAGAACAAAACATACCAATAGCAGCATATTGACCTGCCATTCGTGTTCATCCCACACTGACCTTTAACCCTCGTCATCCTAGGATGAGGGTTATTTATATCTGCTGGACTACTCACCCTCCTCTGACCACCCTGATGGAGATGGTCTCCTGCAGCTCCCACGACGTGGCATCGATGACATCACTGCGCACCTCAAATCTTTGGCCGCACATCCCCGACCGGTCAAAGATGTACATCTAAGCGAGAGGAAGTGTCAGACGTGGAACAATGGAAAGCTTTTCAACTTCATTTCACCGTTAAAATTGGGACCGATCCCATCGCTGAGTGGCAGAGATTTGTCTGCACATGCACAGAACACCTCTTTGTGTTTAAAGGTTAAATTGAAGGAGAAAAATGTTGTAAAATCGACAGTTGTGACATCTCCAGAGTCTGAGGCCCTGCAGCGAGGAAGAGGTTGAACTTTAGGTGGCGTGCAGAAGCAGGTTTGCCATTTACAGACAAATAATTTACAGGGATGGGCACCAGGAGGTGGCGTGGCTTTAATTAATTCCAAATGTCACCTGAGCCTCCCCCTTATTTGGGAATTTTGTAAAGAGCAAAAACAGAATCCAAGGCTCCTTGAAGAAGGAAACCATGAAGCGCACAACACGCTAGCATCAAGCTAGCTGTGATGATAAAAGAGCAAACTGTTGCATTTAGCCACCCTCAGTTCTTGCGGAAGCAAGGGCTCCGACAGGCCGACGTCCCTGATCATGTCTTTATCTATCGCTACAATTTGTGAAACCACAACGTGTATTAAAGTGTTTCAGAGGGTCGTCGCCATTTGCACGCTTATACCACACCTACACCGGAGTGAGCAGCTGCCGTGCTTGAGTTGAGACTCACCTTTCCGGGACGAGGATTGAGTTTTCCATGGTCCTTCTCTTTAGTGAGCTGAAAACAGAGAGGAAAGTGGGTTTCAGACAGTTTGTTCTGGAACAGCTAATTCATATCATAAAAGGCAATGATGAAAGAGAAAAGAAGATGTTCAGACGGTAAATTATGATTGATGTTAAGGAGCCATGACGGAAGATCATTACAAACGTCTGCATCAGCTGTCGCGGTTTCATCTAGATTACATTTTTACGCAACAACCCCACTAAAGTTAATGACAGACGCCGTTTCCGACAGCGTGCCAGACGATCCAGCTGTGGTTGATGTTGACGCCATGTTGTTGAACTGGTTTAGAGGCGTCAGCGGGGAGAAGAGTGGGCTCAGAGTGGGTCCTCATTCTTCACATTCACTCAGCTAACGCCATGTTTTCATGGTGGAACCGGTCAAGCTCACCTGACAACACTTCTGCACAACATTTTACTGTCTTGTTACCTCTCAGGTGCTTGCTAACTGTTTGACCTGCCTGTAGTTTGAGACAATTGTCTGTTTCCATGAATAAACTGACCCTGGTTCTCTGGAAGCTGTGGGCAGAACTACAGCTCTGGTCCATCATGCGTGTCCGTCCCAATAAACACTGGGAAGCGGGATGGTCTGAGTAAACACAACACAACACAACTTTATGTACTAGTGGAAGCAACCTGTCAGGAGCCATGTCAGTAAACAAGACCGGCTCTGTTCTGCTGGAAAACCTAGCAGGTAAAAACCTTGTTGTTTTCTTAAAGTACCTTGTTTGCATTGTCCTCGCATGAGACAATCTGAAGTAGATGCAGTTAAACCAGATCTACTGGTGACGATGCATATTTTGTGCTGGCTCTCCACGCTTATTTTATGCGAGTTGCTGTCAAAAGTGTCGCTTCCTGGTAATTACGAGGACTCTGTTCTTTCAACGTTTCGGCCCAAACCCAAATGACGGGTGAATAAAAAAGGGCAGCGGTTCCCTACGGTCACTACTGAGGGGTGGGCGTCCCAGCCCTTCTGGGCAGGTATGTTGGCCCCCACCCAAGACAGACACACTCCCGTCCATGTAAGATTGACAGCTTGACATGTTGTTGATACAAATAGGCTGGAGAGAAGCTCGAAGTGTAGTTTTAGCGCATGCTTTCGATTCACTGCTAAAACAGCAGCTCGTTGAAGCTAATCTATAAATAAAACGTTCAGTTTGGTTCAGGTCGACGTCTCGTCTCTTGGTTTAAGCAATATGGCAGAAAATCAACACAAAGGGAATTATTTATTATTTATTGTTTTTGCTTTGGCGGCAACACCAAAGAGAAATAATTGATGCTCCAAATTATCTTTAGGTAAATGATAATATCCAGATAGACAGATGGATAGGTAGAAGATGAAATCAACAATTTTAGCCCTGATATTTTACATCAACGAAATCAGTCAACCAAATAATTCCCCAGAAGAATCTGTGTGCATGTTTGTGTGTGTGTGTGTGGGGGGGGCGGGTGTGGCCAAATATTTGCAAGTACAGACAGATAACAGAAGGGTGTGGAGCCCAAAAAAATGATCTGCTCATAGATAGGCGTCTGAGGGTGACAGCCTGTTGCCTTTTGCATCCTTAAACCCATTAATGCCTCCATAAACACAGAAATCCTTCACCCTGCTTGCATCTGATTCTGGATCTATTGCCTCCTCCAGTCTTTACACCAATGGACAGAAACAAAGCAGGACACGTCCATTTGATGCCCGTCTTACTGGAGAATTATGAGAAACTGCTTTTGCTGAGCCTGTTTGTGCAGCACTGAATCCCCGACATGAAATAATTAAGCCTTTATATTTAAACTGTGGAGTGAGGGGAGATCAAACAAACCCTGGTATGCTTTTCTATTTGCAAAAAAGTGTGAGGTAAGGTGTGAGGACAGCCTCCCGCTCGCTTGATAAAGTAAAAGGAAATCTTAACCACATCTTAGGGTGAAAACATTTAGTGAATGTTAAAACCTTTGTAAGTCAGTCAGCTGTGTTGTGATCATGAAGGAGCCACCACAAAGCAGAAAGAAACTAAGTAGTGTTTGAACATCCTGTGCCAATATTTGTTTAAACTACTGAGCAACTCGTTTCTGGAGCTTCAACTCTGCAGCCCAGCAGTTGCAGAAACCAGTGTACTCATGTGGTACAAGTCGGATCAATAAGTAATCGTAGCAACAGCTGAAAAGCCTTGTAAGGATCTCGCACCACCCTGCACCTGTGCACGTCTGTCTGCTGTAAAAGTTGAACATTCAGTATTTTATGGAAGGGGTTTCGTGTTTTTGTGAAAACAGCTGTCACAAGCAGAAATCTATCTGGGCTTGTTCTGGTGGCGTTTGGAGCTTGAGTGCACACGAGGCACGACGCCCATTCAGCCTGTGATGCTGACAGGCAATGGCATCTAAGTGGAATGTGAGGGTTGGGACATGGCTGACTACACTGTCATTTAGCACAGATGGTGCGTTTTTATGAGCAATCTGCAGCCATAAGCAACAAAAGAAGACAAGCATGTAAATAATCACTGTAAAGGAGCCTCAGATATGGAACTTTTACTGTCTGCGCAGATTCTCCACCAGCTCATGGCTACCTGGGCCAAGCCAGAGCACCTGGGTTTGGTTAAAAAACAAAAAAAGAGAATGCAATATCTCTCAGTTCCCTGTTGAGGCAGTTAAAAGATACGCCTGGTCTGGAATAGTTGCATTTGGACACGTAAACTGCACCTTATCTGCTCAAATGCGTGCCAATAGGTGGCGCTGTCCTGTGTAATTAAGTTATATGTAGCGGAAAGCTGTAAACAAGCTAGCCAGCATTTCTGGTCTCCATTTTGAGTCAATTATTATCATATTCAGGAAAAATTGAGACCAAAAACCATTCAATAATACACATATTCTTTGTAGATCAGGTATGAAATCAATTAAAAATCCTACTCACATATGCATCGGGGAAAGCTCTGTACTTGGAGGGCAGATTACTTTCAGGTGGAGGTTCTTGGCTCCTGAACGGTGCGTCTGCATGGATGCTGTTGAACAAGGACGTCTGCTGGACGCCCAGACTGGCCTCACAGCTGAAGCTCCTCTGCAGTATGGGGGTGCTCACCCTCCCGGCCCCCACGCCCATCGCCGGTGTCTGGCCGAACATGGCCAGGGTGGACTCTGGCGAGGCGAGTGGTCGGTGGAGGTCGATGGAGCCAGTGGGGCTGAGGAGACGCGTGGGACTGTTGCTGGGGGGCGTCGAGGTGATGTTGGCATGCGGGGCGCGGCTGATGCGCATGGTGGCGTCTTCTGATCCATTCAAGGAGCCCGAGGTGGAGTTGTTGAGGAGGACGGCGAAACGGTCATAACGGGACCCCACTGGGTCTGCTCTCGTGCCCGACTCCAGCTCCTTGGCCCCTATGCTCAGGCGCTCGCCAAACGGCACGTCTGGCAGCGAGCTGGTTCGGAACCGTGAGCGGTGGCCCGCTTTGTTCTCCAGATTTTGATCCAAGGTTACCGACCTGCCGAAGATGACGCTGTTGTCCAGCCGAGAGGATGGAAGCAGCCCGTTTCCATTGAGGATCTGGGACTGAGCATCATCCAGGACAGAGTCGGAGGTTCCCATTACGCTGCTGTTTGGGGTTCTGAGGATGGAGCCTGGACCTCGCGTAGCAACCTGCTCCTGCAATAAAAAGGAGATATGTCTCCAGTAAGTGTGTTCCATACACAAAATTTCCACATTTACTTAGAAATCTAAAATGGTGCCTCCCAATTTTCCAATGAAGCAGGAAACTGAAGATGTTATCTCAACACACCCCCTCAAGTACAAGTGAAACAACGTCTCTACCTGCTTCATCAGGTCCAGTATGGAACGAGTGTCCCTGGTGCTCCTCAGTCCCAGGTCTGGAGGGAGGGTGTAAAGCCGTTCAGGGACTCGGTGGGTTTGTGCTCCAAAGATCCTCTGGTATTTGCAGCGCCGGAGATGTCCGGGACGTCCACAGAGGCTGGGCTGTGAGTGTCCTCAACGATCGGCGGCAGGGAGGACATCAGGACCGGGGCAGGTGGGCGTGGGACTGTGGTCCTCGGCCTCATGGAGGGCCCCATGCTCTTCAGAGTGTCAACCAGGTTGTCCATGTCAAACTGGCAGAGTGAGTCTGAGTCGGGGGAGGCAGGGGGAGTGGATGGAAGAGCTACCAGATCGGAGTCAAGCTCCACAAGCGTGGCCTGGAAGACTCCAGTGAAGCGTTCCGAGTCCTCGTCCTCTTCTTCCAAAGTGTTGTCATAGGCAGATTGCTGCCAGTGTGACTTTAACCTCAGCGGCGCTCCCTCCCTCTCCGCAGGTGCAGCAGGCTCCTCCCACTCTGTGCTGCTTCTCCTCCACTCGTCTCTCCGCTCACCCTCTCCGCCCGTGCAAACGTCCCCCTCCCTGTTGCCAGAGGTGACATGCTGCTCCGGCGCGTGGGAGGACAGGGAGAACGAAGTGTCGAGATAATTGCATGTGGCTGCTTCGCTGCCGTCACTCAAAGGGGAATCCTCACTTCTGGGGGGTTTAAACTGAGACACCCCCTCAAATCTGTTCCTCCATTTGAACTCGCCTCCATTCGTCTCAGCTGCAGCTGGGGGGCTCCCAGAACGAGCCTCGGTCTCCCTGATCAGAGACACCTTACGGATACGTTTGGACTCATCCTCTGGAGGGGAAGAGGAGTTCTTTAAGGACAGCGTGGTGCTCAGGCTGCTGAAGCCTGAATTCATTTTGTGGGTCCAATCAGGTTCAGACAGAACCGCCGTCCCCGACGTTGTCGCAGACCTGTGTGGACAAGCATATAACAAGCCTATAACAAGCCCAGAGCCAAAGATGAAGCAGGTCCACAGTGTTTCATGAGCAGTAGCGTCTCTGGGGTGTGGTTTTAGCTTTACTATGCAAATTATCCAAAGCAAAACTGGCGTGTAATATAAAACTCGCAGTTAGGCAATACTGTAGCATTTAACTGTAACCTTAGAACTGACTTCCATAATCAAAAAGGATTTTTTGCTTCAGGCTACATAACTGTCACAACTTTAAACCCACAGAGGATGATGAAGTAAGAAAAATGCTGTGACTGGAGCACTCAGAGTTGCTCAAGGTCGAGCAGGACCCCCACGTTAAGGAGGAAAACCGGCTGATACGAAACCAGGGAGGATTTTAGATTTTAATAATCACTACCAGATAGTTCAAGTTGACAGAGATGGAGTGGCACCTCTCTCCTAAACCCCAACACACCCACAGGCTTTATGACCTTTTGGACATCGTAAAAGTCACATTATGAAGGGATGAGTTATCCGCCATCAAAGCAGGTTCTGAAAATGTCTCCATTGGTGCGTCACCAAGAGGTTTCTTTCAGCACCCACTCAAACCAACTAGGTTCTGCAGCTGTAAAGGAGGCATCAGGACACAAATTCAGAATACAAACTGCAAAAAAATAAATAAAAATGTCCTGAAGGACTTTACAACTCCATGTTCTGTCATAAAGCGACACGGATGTTTGAGCCGGGGTGGATGCGTGAAACACCTTACAACCGGCCGTCGTTCGCACCTAAAAAGGTGACTGACTCGACTCCTGCGCTGGTGATAAGAGACGAGTCAAGTCTCAACAGTTTAAATTTCATTGTATTTAAAAGTGCATGAATGTCAAGGCAGCGATGGGCGGGTGCACAATCCTGACGTAACAAACAACCTCTGTAACATTTCAGCCTCTACAAAGTCATCTAAACTAGTGGCAGCATCAAACCAGACTGGAGTTTAATGATAGTTGTGTCTAACCTTCATTAAGTCACCAACCTGACCAGAAAACTGTCCTCAAGTGCCCTTAATGATCCACAACCCAGGGGCTCCTGTCCTGGCCCCGGCTCTGTATATCACAGCTCTAAGAACCACACCATAATATGTCTGAAGGCACACTCCAGCTGTGATGCAATAAGACAAACACCACTTTATTGCAACCTGGAAATGATGTAATGGCTGAAACTATAATAATCAAGGGGAGCTGGAGATGCTGAGAACCATCCAGGTTTGGAAGGTTAACATCAGCATCAGGAGCAATGAAACCAAAGTCATCTTCACTTCATTTCTTCTTCCATCTGAACTCTGGGGAAAAACCCGCCATTATCCGTCACGAACAGCTAACACGCTTCTTTCACGACAGATTACAACTCTGATGAAGGCATTTGCTGTCGAACAGTGAAAGGAATGTACATGGACCTTCCCCTTCCAAAGAACAGCAACATGATTGACAAGTGTAAACAGTCAGTGCATGCCCAGAATCAGGAAGCTTCAGGCAGCCAGCCACACACACCTGTTCTTCCTGGAGCGGGACCAGCTTCCATCTAGCCTCTAGGTAGATTTTTGGGACTATATTTGCCTGGAGTGACGGACCTTCATGCCTGCCTCTATATCTCTTTGCTTATTTGTGAGGTTTGTGGGGCTGTTTGCATCGCTGAAAGGCTCAAAGGCTTTAAGGGAGAATGTAAATGACTGAAATCACTTATTGACAAGGCACAGCCGGTGGAAACTGCATCTGTATGGATAGCCTTGCCTGGGGGGGTGTATGTGTTCATATGTGTCTTTTAAATGTTCACATCCTTATTCACTTAAAAAAAATCTGTACAACAAAAACATCAGAATGAATCATGGTTCTTGCATTCAGGCCTTAGGTTACAACATATCTGCCGTGCCAGAATGACAGATTTTCTTAACACTTTACAGGTACAAGTGACTGTTCCGACTGTTGAGAAATCAAGTTTGTGGCCACAAAAATCACTGGACTGTGCTCAAAATCATCCAGAATGAGAGCTAGAACTACAAAAAAAGGTGTCGAAACAATTTGAAGGAACAGAATCTTCAGGTTTTGGCAGCTGAATATTAAATATATGTGGATGAAAGCAAAAGCTGGAATTAGCGCCATTGCTAACAGAACAATCCCAGGCTCCTGAATGGGGTGGAGGCATTTTTAAGGCTGAAATCCATTAAAGATAATGCTCAATCGAAAAGCATTTAGTCTTCATGTCCTCAGACATTTTCCTGCGGCGAACTTGTGACGCAGGAGAACTTTCACATGTTTGTGCGCAGGAAGAACAGCCATTTCTCTGCAGGCTTGTCCACTTCTCTCCTAATACGTCAAACAGAGACAAACAATCTCACCTAAGAGAGCGACTAAAGCTGACAGCATGAACAGCATGTGCCTCATCTGGCTGCAGAACCCAGCATTCCACGGATATTTGCATTTCACCACAAGGCTAAAAAACTTAAAAGAATGAAGGGATTAATAAAACATGATCAACTTGTTCTTAGTCTCATTAGGTAGCAATTACAGAAAGACAGCCTTTCTATTCACTATTGATGACAATGTGGAAAAACCTGCAGAAAACCAGATTTTATCTTTAGTTTATGTCTAATCTTTTAAACTTGAAATGGTAAATTTACATTTTTTAAAATAAAATTAAAGTCGGGTCTGATTATGCTGATTAATGGAACTGATCATTAGCCAGGAGGTCTAAAACAGGTATGTAATATTTATACTGTATACTATACATATGTCCTGCTGGAAATGTACATGTTTAATCATAAATGTTAAACATGTCATATTCTTCACCTCTTTAATATCTATGTTAAATCATCATCATGAGTCAGGTGATCCACTCAAACGTTTGTGCGGCTTTGGTGGCTCCAACCAGCGTCCTCTCAGTAAAAGTTGCGCATTGCTGCCATCTTGTGGTTCTCAAAGTTCTGACATCTTTGGGGACGTGAACCAGACCCCTTCATACAACACAAGTGAAGCTGTTGGAGATTAAAAAAATGAAGGCTGCAGGTGGGTTCCAGCTCCATCACTCAAGAATTAGTGATGAGTACTGTAATCTGAAAAATGTCTTTCAAATCAAAAAAGGTGCCGATTATCTGCAACTGTTGGCACCGATGACACAACCCAGGAAAAGGAATTGCATAACGAGAAACACACACACACACACCCTCTCTCTCTCTCTCTCCAATATGTCAGATATCACAGATGTTACCTGAAAGGCCACCTTTCCTCAAAAATAAAACGTGTGGATCATCTCCAGCTACATTTGGATCTTTTATTTCTTCATCACATTCCTCCAATAAACAAAAAGGATGTGAAAATAGGGAAGAAATGAGCTTCCTGCTGAAGAAGAGAACCAACTACAAGTTCTGGTGACGCAGCAGCAGCTGGAAGGATGAAGGCTGATGAAAGTGTGGCCAGTGACCAGAGCTGGAACCACTGGGATTACAGCCCGGACAGGTCGGCAGGTCAGTGGCAGAGGATCACGGATCTGCTCATATTGTGTCCACAGATACGGAGTCAGGGTTTAACAACAACCTTAAAATGGCATTTGTTTACGACAAGGCTTAAATCTGATTTATTGCTTTAATCTAGAAGTGAACTTTGTGTTATTTGCCGGCCCGTGTGTCGACACCCCCACTTTATTGAGGAATGTCTGAGATAAATAACTGGAGTGATCTTGACACGTAATCATGTCGATCAATCAATCACATTCTTCAGTCTAGAAGTGGAGAACGCCCACAGAAGCTATGTCAGCGACATGCCTTGCACGTGCACGTGGGCTCCAAAGAAAAGTTCCTGCTGCAGGGAAACTGCTCCTCTGCCGCTGACCTCGTTATCAGAGCAAATGTTTAACCATCACATTGCAGGGTCTTATCAGATTACCAGCGTGTAAGCCAACACTCTAGAGGGTTGCTTGGCTGCACGAGGGCACCGTTGGTGTGTACGTTTCGGAAGAAATCATGGGAAAACACACCTCGCAGAGGCCGCACACCCTAACGTATGAGCCACGGAACCGTCTCAAACACGTAAATCATAAAAGAGATTTGATTGGTTGAACTCGCCGTCGCGGCCGCTAAACATTCCCAACAGACCTCAGCTCTGGAAATCTGACTCCCGTCTACCAAAACACAAAAGGCTTCCCTCTTACCCTGGACTTGGGTCCCGCTGGGCTCCAGCTGGACGGTCGGGGCTTCCCGACGGCACGGTTGTGGCTGTGTGAAGCGAGTCCGTCAGGTGGAGTGCTGCTGGCTGTAGGTTGCTGCTCCTGCCTGTGTTCCGAGTAATCGTATCCACCCACTCTGCACTCTGTGGAACCCTATTGTGTTGAGGCGCGGAGCCTGTGTGTGTCATCGAGGCTGTGACCAGCGCCGCGGTATCAGTGGCCGTGCTTGTCGTGCAGATACTGTCGGCGTTCCTGCCCTCTTTGCCGCCTTCCTCCGCTTCTGCCCTAATCAAAACTTGCTCTTTTGCCTCTGCGCTGTCATCATTTATTATCACTTCCTGTCTGGTGTCATAACTCACGCAGCTTCTACGAGTCAGGTAAATCAGCGGCTGTCTTGGGGACAGCTGCTCACTGTTGGGGGGGGCTTCTCTTTCCAATTCTCTGGCCTGGGGTTCCTGGGAATCCTCCAGCTGCCCACGCATCTCAGCAGAGGGCGGAACAAAGTCACATACCATCCGTTTATTCACCTGCTCAACCGGTTTAGCGAGTAACTTCTCCTCTCTTGTCTCCTTCCCCTCTTCTTTCATTTGCGCCATCACGTCCAGAAACTTTCTGTCACCTGGCAGGTGAGTTTCAGAGCCGTGGCCGTCTCGCATCCCTCCCTCCCCTGATTTCTGCACCGTTCTCCCTCCAAATGTTCCTTCATCTCTCCCTGAAAGGTCACCCAGCTCCATGTGCAACCCCCCAGTCTTCCCCCTGTCCTCCATCTGCACTCCTCCCTCATCCATGGTGTACATCTCGTCATCGCCGCTCTCCGTGTTGTCTTCTTCCGCGCTGTAATAGATATCCATGACGCTGCCGTCATCTGACCCGACGCTGAGATACGAGGGACTCAAAAAGCCGTCCATGTCTCCAGGAGCAGCAGGTGTTTTCCGCTCGAGATTCCTTACGGGTTTCTTCTGAGGGACAGCAGAGGGAGAGCCCGCCCGAGAGCTCGTCTGGTCTTTGACGACGTCTCTGACTGGAGTCAGAGTCGGGACCGAGTGGGTAATCCGAGCATCTCTTCCTGGGGCTGTTCCATAGTCAAAAACAGGAGGGGCTGAGATTAGAAGCGCGGTGTGAGGAGTGTTTTCCTTTATGTTAAAGTGCTGTAATTTCCCCTGCGGAGGGCTGTGGGCCGGCTCAGCCTGCTTCCCTCTCCCGGCGGTGGAGTACAGAGAGGATGGAGGGACTCCGCTCTGGAGATCTGTGCCCCTGTTGGATTCGGCTTTGTTCTGATATGAAGTAAATCTGGAACTTCCAGGAACAGAAATTCTGTCAGGATCTATCGGATCCTCTCTGTCTGCAGCGGAGTCGGTGGACAGGTCAGGGTGCGAGGGAGCCGTGCTTTCTGCTCGGTACTCATCAAGTGTCCTCACGATGGTCAGCGACTGTTGGCCCGTGGTAGAATACTGAGGGGGAGGGGTCGCCAGGGACGAGAGAACCTCGGAGGTGAAACTCTGTGGGAAGAGGGAATCGTACAGCGCTCCGTAAACCTCGTCTTGATTCACAAGACAAGGAGTCTTCTTAGGGCCGACAGCTGACGACATCACGGCTTCAGGAGCCCACGTCTCACCAGGAGTGGAGGCAGGCTCCGCCTCCGGTCCGGAGATCACGGCGTGATGGTCAGCGGTGGCCGTGAAGGGATTACCGAGCCCTTCAGGAGTCTGCAGCTGATCACCTGATGTTTTACCCCCGATGGCCTCAGAAACGGGGGCAGAATCCTGACGAGTGCTGTTGTGTTGAAGGATGGTGGAACCAACCGAGTCCACAACTGTTCCTCCCTGACCAGAGGGATGGAGAGGCCGGTCAGCCGGATGGATGGGCGGGGTCTGACTTCCTGTCTGAGCCGCGGCTCCAGGAGCCATCATGCTGCTTTGCGCCACGTTTTCATGAGCAGAAATGTTCTCTTCTGAGGAAGCCGCGGTGTCCATCTGCAGCTCGGGGATGGTTGCGAGCGGCGCTTTCGGCGCTTCGTCAGGGACGTCGGCGTGACCGACAGGCTTCCGAGGCTCCTGCAGTTCTGCGGCGGCGTTGAGAGACACCGGTGGCTGCGAGAAGCTTGATTCAAAGTGGTTGGGGGCCACAGGGGGAGGGGACGGGATGTCGAAGACGTCGTCGGTGTCCAGCTCGGGCTGAGAAACGCTCAGCATCCTTTTTGTTTTCAGGTTATCCGACTCCGCCCGACTGAGTTGCGAAGGAGTCTGGAAAAGGATCGTTTGCAGTTTCATTCAGAACGTCAACTAAATTTAAACAAAGACATTTTCATCTCTCGAAATTGCTTTAAAAATGTTTAGAATCTGACGACACAATAGGTTAGAAGTTACACATGGTGGACGGGACACTTGAACAGGGGACAATTACTCACAGAGGACTGGCTGGATTCTTCAGGCTCTGGGACATGAAGGCCAAAAGTGCTCTTAGAAATGTTGTCCTCATATTTCTTCTTCTTCTTTTTAAGACCAAAAGAAAAGGTTGCAAACCTTTTAGGCTTGCGCAGGTCCAGCTCTGAATAGCTGATGTCTTTGTCCTGACAAGGAGACAAAAACAGTAATAATTCTTCAACCTTGCAGAGGTCCCACCACACCCCATGATACTTAAATAGCTAATAGACAAAAAACATAACAGCAGACAACTCGTCTGTGCACCAACTCAACATTTAACAGTCACAAATTCCTGAGGCTCAAACGTCAAAGGTGGGCAGATGTTTCCATCTCTTTGTGTCATCATCAAAGACTTCTTTCAAAGAGAGTTCCACCTCTGGTCATCATATCTTTAGTTTTCTAATCTATGAGAAAGATGAATGGGGCAGGCAGCAGGCAGGTTCTGCTGTTGTGAGAATCCTGTTTGAAACTTGGTGAAGATAAGATGACAAAGAGAGATGAAGACAGGTGGAATCCACTGGGTGTGGTGGCAGATGGAGACATTCACTCTGGAGACACTTCGAGGTCAAGAGGAGAAAACCTATAATAATATAACATAAGAATGCACCATTGCCACCTGCAATGATGTCCTTAGAAGCTGGGTGTCGTGGTACATTCATTTTTTCTCTTCATTGATTTGTTTTATAGTGTTTTTAGATGTTTTCAGTCAATACACATTAACCGGATCATTTATTACCATTTATTTATTACTGGGAGCTAATAATGCCATATGACATCGATGATGAAGTACCCTGGGCAAGGGTGAGATGGAGTTAAAAGAACAAAAGTCTCTGTAAATCTACTCAGTAAATCTGCCAAGATCCTTTTTATGGCGCCTCTGAACACGATTGCTGCTATCTGTCGTAGCGCAGTTGCGCCCTCTGCTGGAGACACTTCCACTGCTGTTAGTCACACATTTAGTGGGTTTTAGGTCAGGATTAAAGATCTGCTGCTGCCGGCAGAATCACTAAATATTCATTTGATTATGTGATGTTTGGTTTGAGCCGTTTTGAACGCACTCACATGATATTTGTCGACTTTGATGCTGGCAGTGTTCAGAACTGACATCTTGAAACTGTCACAAATTTACTTTTGTCACTTTCTTGTAAACAAAAAAATGATCAAAAATATCATCTTATTACCAAACACAAGACATTTTTCCACAATTATTTCATTATAATATTCAAGCTTGTGTTACATTTGTCTGAAAACTTTCCCCCAACACTGTATATTGATTCTAGCCTGTGTAATCAAATATAAACCATATTTTTATTGTCTGGGAATATAAAATATAAGAGTACTGGGTTTCTCCCAGTGCTCTGGGTTCTTCCATTTCCTTTTCACTGATCAATATCATTCCCAATATCACTGATAGTTGTAAAGACCCCTTCTCCTTTCAGATATGCAACAAGGATAAACGCAGATATATCAGTAGTAGGTGAGGGAGAGCCGGGATGGCGTCAGGTTGGGGCTGAATTGAGTCATCACACGCTGTGACTGGTGTTTTGAAATGAAACTGTACTCTTCCCAGCAAACTGCAACTGCACCCACACCAGAAATGTGAAAGTGCTGTGTTTGGGCCCAGTTGGGTGGCAGGGGTGCAGGAATGTGACCTGGGTGGGTCCCTATCGTGGGCCGGACCTCCAGGAAATGTCAGTGGTGCAACATTCAGCTCTCTGAGGTTGCAGGTACATTCATGTCTTCGACTTATGTCTGGGGGGGACGCTTCGAGCAGGGCTCGTGGACATCTGAGTGAGAGGGTGGGAGGAAGACAGCTTTTCAAAATAAGACTCAAGGCAGAATGTTAGAAAATCTCCACATTTGGAACCCAGAGAGAACCCACAGAGACATGGGGGGAAGATGCAAACCTCCGCAGCACCCTGCCGCCCCTGACTGAAAGACATTAATTAGGCTCATGCGAGAGGAATTCACAAGACAGGTGACAATTATAGATCATATGTTCATGCGGGATGAATGAGCTCCTTTTACTAGAAAACAAAAACCCTCCAGTCTATTTATAAATGGAACAAAGCCAGTCATTCATAAAACATCAACATGCGTGTCCTGTAGCTCCAGGGCTACCTGCTGTAACGTGCAGGACGTCGGGGCTCCCTCAGTAATGTTGGTGCTTCTAAACTCTCTCTGGAGGGTCTTTTTGTTGCAAAGGAGTGACGTTTTGTTTCAGAGTGTCTTCCCCCTCTGACCCTTATGAAAGCCAAGCAGCCTCACACCGTTCACACACCATCCACTCACACTCGCACAGTTAGAGTCTGCAGTCAACATAAAGTGGCTGTTTTGGACTGTGGGAAGAACCAGAGCACTGGGAGAAACCCAGTACTCTTATATTTTATATTCCCAGACAATAAAAATATGGTTTATATTTGATTACACAGGCTAGAATCAATATACAGTGTTGGGGGAAAGTTTTCAGACAAACACAAGCTTGAATATTATAATGAAATAATTGTGGAAAAATGTCTTGTGTTTGGTAATAAGATGATATTTTTGATCATTTTTTGTTTACAAGAAAGTGACAAAAGTAAATTTGTGACAGTTTCAAGATGTCAGTTCTCAACACTGCCAGCATCAAAGTCGACAAATATCATGTGAGCGCGTTCAAAACAGCACAAAAACAAACATCACATAGTCAAATGAATATTTAGTGATTCTGCCGGCAGCAGCAGATCTTTAATCCTGGAAGTGAAAAGGAAGCACACACGTGTGCAATTGCCTATTCCGATCAGATTTCTGCTCTACGTCAGCGTTCCGAAGGTTCACTACCAACCTCCATTTCTGTGCTCCTGTGAAGAAAGTCACCGTTGAGATACTGACCTTTGACCTCGGAGCAGTGGCATACAGGGAGCGCTTGTCTTTGAAGACGATGTCGTGCGTCCAGGTCTCAGCGTAATCGGCAGTTTGGCTGGACTCAACAGCACTGAAGAAACACAGGCAAACATGACGTTAGTCGGTCCCTTTCGATTGGCAGAAAGAGTATTAGAGCATATATAATGTATCTATATTATCACTATGATATAAGTTTACAGCAATGAAGGGGCTGTGCCATGAAAGGCAGCATAAAGAGCTTGTTTTAGTGATTAATGTCTGCACATTAGCTTTTCAATACCCATGCCTGGAACAGAGTAATGCTCTTAGAAGGTGGCGTTATACGTCTCTGACACACAGTAGGTGCAGCAGGACAGTAGTGACTTTAAAAGAAATATGCTTCTTTGTTAAATAAACCAGTGAATCACTGTTGAGGGAATGTTGAACAGAACCGGCTAAGCAGAAAGTCAGCGTGCGTTTCCTTCATTCCTTCCATACTGGGTTTTTGAGTGCAAGAGAATCAATGAGCACAAAAATTGGAATGAGCACTACCTATCAGGGCTCAATTTATTAAAAAGAAGCAGAAGAAAGACCAAAAAAGCTATCTGAAGTGAGCTGACTCCCACAGCCTCCATATTTCACACCTTGTTTATCCAGCTAGTCCCCAGCTAATGGACCATAGCAACCGTAAACGGCCTGAAAATGTACAGAAGTGTCTGGCTGTTGCTTTGTTTTAGCAATAATAACTGAAGAATATTAAAAGTTGCGCAGCCGTTGCGAGTGAGACGCCCCCAAATTAGTGTTTGCTCATAACTAAGTTGGTTGGGATGGAAACAAGTGGAGAATGAGACAGTAAGTGGTGTCGCCTGAATTTAAAGTGGGGTTTTCATGGGGACTCTGTCCAGCGTGATCTGGAAGAGTTAAAGTTGTTATGGACCGAGGTGTTTATCCCGCCTCACACCTTACTGGTGTCGGCGTGACGCTGTGGTGGTTTAAAGTAAACAGAGATCACTCATCAGCCGACGTCATGTCAAACAGCTGGAAACAAAGAGGTCTTTGTGCACCCGCGCCGTTTCCCTTTGTACGACTGCAGGAAACAGGAAGCCACCAGCGGGGAAACGGCAGATGCGCCACGCTCACCTCAGAGAGGATGGCGTCGCCGCGTCCGCTCTCTTCCCAACAGAGGTGGATCGTCTCACTGGATCAGAAGTTTCTGCTGCACCTGCTTTACTGCAGTGAGCCACCTCTTTGGAATTGAGTGCTTAATCCAGGTAGAGCTCTGGATTAGCCACTTAATCTACAGCTCACGTTAGCTCACGCTCAACAGTACAGGCTTGATGGTGGACGGGGAGAGGAAACTAAGGAAGTTGGTGCAAAGATCCACTAAATAGGTGGATAAACAAAGAGGAAGGAAAATATCTCGGGTAAATAAATTCTCTACCAGCTTGTGTGTTTGATTAAGAACAAGCCGAGCGGGAGGCAGAGAGGTGAAAGAAGAGCCAAAGGGGACTGAAGACATCACAACAGCCACAGGTTCAGAGCTCTGCAGCACAATCTAAAGGTTTCGGCTAAATATGAGGTCGTGTTGAGCAGCGTCACACGCTGGAGGTGTGTTCTGCCAGCATGTGTGTTTTCCCACACAATAAATCCTCAGACTGGAGCTGCATGCATGGCCTGAAGCACATTTGTAGGATGCAAATCATGCAAAACAGCCGCGGCTCTGTGGAACGAGATGTGAAGATGTGAAGACGAAGCTGATAACAGCCTGAATGTCAGAGATGGAGGACTTTAAAACTGGCTTATTAATGCAGTCCCCTGTAATTATCATGGTCAAACGCATGTAGAAACTCTCAGTTACACCACAGGCACAAGTCAAAAACCTGAAAACAGGTCAGAACACATCGATGAGTGGCTACCTGCCACACACACACACACACACACACACACAGCCTCTCTATGATGATCCACTCAAAAGGACTCAACCAACGAAAAGTCAATGCTCTGTTGAAACTCCTAAAGGATGGAATTTACTGACGAAGCTCCTAAATTTACCTCCATTTCTGATCAACCCACCAGATCAACGATGACACGATGATCAAACAAAGAAAAGGGTCCCCTGGGGATGAAACGTGGGAATTTGTTTAGCAAATGGAAGCATCCACAGCATCTTTTATTGGTGTTAATGTAAAAGTTGAGTGACTGTGTGACTATGGGAGGACAGAAATGTGTTTATTTACATCAAATTATTTGAGCTCCATTAAGTGCAGCGTTAGTTTGATTTATAAAGGAAAATTGCTGATTCGCTGTAAATGCTGCAATTTGTCTTACAAATAATATGAAACACGGACTCAGATCTTATCTAAAAATCAAAGATTTGACATTATCAATCAGGTGATTTCAATTCTAAGAACCTTTTAAGTACAGATGGACGAAAAGGACACGGAGAAAACCAAAAAAAAAGGAGCAATTAATAGAAAAGGAAGAAGAAAAACAGCTCAAAACTAAAACACAGCTTGAAAATGTTCATGAGACTGAGAACAAGGGGATCTGGGAGCCAGTGAAGCTGCTGCAGGCGCGGCAGGTGAGTTGGTGAATCTGGGGGAATTTGAGAAATGTGTCGACATGATGCCTGGGGACACAAACGTTCAACAGGCAGCAGATAATCTGCTGCCTCTGACATGTGGGATCAATTCACTCCACATGTGACTATGAAGAGATCCAGCACAGTAGAGTCAACGTAATAAAGAGCCTCCAGTGACGCTTCTCATGTCTGGAATTTACTAAAGAAGCACCTTAGTCAACCTCTGAGGTTGACTAGCCAGTTGGTCAATAAAGACTAGACGATCACACAAGAAAAAAAAAGGGTCGCCTGAGCACCAAAAAGTGGAATTTGCTCTGCAAATATGCGTTTTAGAAGTTTAAAATCAATGTGAAACTGGGAGCCAGTAAAGCTGCTGTAGGACGGGGCTGAATCCAGTCCGTCAGGATCCCAAAAACAGCTGCGACAACAGGTGACCTGTAGAATAAAGCCTCAACAACTGCAGCCGCATTTAAGGATCAAACTGCCCGATGTCGCTGAAGGATCTCATCAAACCTGGTGTGTGTCCCCCCCCCGTCATGACACAGGTGGCTCACCCCCAGCAGCACAGCAGCTCGTGTGTTGTAGATGCAGTCATCAGGACGTCACGTTGCCCCTGATCTTTCGGCACCTTTGTGTTGACCCATCAAACCTGCTGGCTTCTCCTCTTATCTCAACTTAATCATCATAAAGTCCAACACACACACACACACCACACACACACACACACACACCTACAACCCTTCCTGGATGTACTGAACACAACGCTCAGCCACAAATACAGTTTTTGCTGCTCCAATAAAAACAAAATGTGTGTTTAACTTTCACCCTGGTACACACTGGTGTGTCTGTCACTGTGTGTGTGTGTGTGTGTGTGTGTGTGTGTGTGTGTGTGGGGTACATATGGACTACCAAGATCCTTATTCTACTAGCAAAGTGAGGACATTTAAAAGAACCGTTTCAGGGTTCAGATCTTGGGGGGTTAGTTGGGATGGTCATGGTTACAGAGACGGGTAAGATATTACTTAACGAAAGGCCTCACAAAGATAGAAGTATAAAGGTGTGTGTGTGTGTGTGTGTGTGGGGATCAGCTGTAGGCATGTGGAGGGGCAGGTTTCTCTGCTGCCATCACACATCCTCCACAACAAACTAACTTTTCTTAAATCCTCAGACACGAGGGCCTGTTCAACTCGTTGCAGGTGGAAACGTGCACGTTGTCTCTAATCCCACACAGCAGAGGTGAACTCAGGAATGTTGGGGATGACTTTGACATTTCCCTGAACTGCACGGAAGCGCTGAGGAGTCAAAACAAGCAGGATCAAGGCTTGGAGATGTTTCCCACTGATGAGGGAATCTTAAGTCTGGCAGCTAAAACCCTGAACCAGGATTAATGTTAAATCCTTCAGCAACAACAAAAACATATTTAGTTCATGTCTGGGATGCAGCCTGCATGTAGGACGCTCAAAGAATGCAAAACACAATTTATGGAATTAACTGTTAAAATCAGACGTAAGCTTCTTTCCTTGAGGCTTGCATGCGTCTGTGTGTGGATGTTAAGATTCTTCTTCTCTTTAGTTGCTGCTGGATTGTTTTTAGACCAGCAGAGCGTCACTGCAGCAGGAAGCTGCGCCTGATCGGCGACTTCATTTCGTTTTTATTTGGCTGTGCAAACACGAGATATCACTCTTTCTGCTCCACGGCCTGCCAAATAACAGGGCTGCACAGCAGGTGATCCGTGAGCAACATGTCACCTCACCTCACCCACAAACACACACACAGGCTGTAGGACGGCAGCTGGGTTTTACCTCCTGAGTAAACATTTAAACCAACACTTCATTCTCCACCGTTCAACCGTTCTTGCATTTGTGAAACTGTTAAACATTTTATTCATTCTGTCAAAAGGGTGCGTCCGCTACTTACCAGCGTACCTCTAGAAGGATGTAAAAGGTCATTGACAGGAGACTGATGAGCCTAAAGAGTAATAAAGACACTGTGTGTGAGTGTGTGTGTGTGTGTGTCTGGGTGGGCACGGCTCAGAAAAATCCTTTAAGTGGTAAAGGACACACACGAGTTAACAAGTGATGCAGAAGTCTCATCAGAAGTTAAGTTTCCAACACACTCCTGAATCCAGGCGTCAACAATCCAAAGCACAAGCAGCTCAGTCCTTCCCAGAGTTTGCGTGTGACGGTTTCTTCATCCAAACACGAGATAGAAAACCGAGCAGAGCAAAAGGCGCGCAGGTTAGCTGATCGCTAACTTTAGCACCAAGCAATTACATCACATCTTAAGTAGCATAATGCACGTTTCTGCTGTCTGAGAGAGAGAAATGAGGAAGCAACACATCTGAGGTTACAACGGGTTAGTCCAGACCATCACGCGTCACCCGGCGTGATGGTCTGGTTTCACACACTCTTTGGAATCGCCAAGTACTTCCCATCCCTTCTGTTACACCACAAACAGACTGCACATGAAGGTACAAGCATACACCAAGAGTGAGTCAAGAATAACACCACAGCAGCAGCATGTGGTGTGCATTGATATGAAGGCGTCTGTCCATCTTTCTGTCCCTCTGTCAAAGGGAGACAGGACAGTTTCAAGATTCCACATTGCTTAATGACACATTTAGTTTCACCTTCCTTCAAGTGTCATTGAGTCTTTACAGATGCTCTGCAGGGTATTCTGAGGCTCTGCTGCAGACCTTCCTGAGCAGCACAAAGGCTGCCTGCATGTATATCTCCTTTTCCTTTCTTTTACCGTCAGGACAGATGTGACACGGACCACGTCACGCAGATGCTGCGCTAATATCTGCCGTGTTTTTAAACTCTTCGCTGGCGGTTTTCAACCAACCATCAGGTTTCAGAGCTGACTTGACTCCAGATGAACTGGGTGGGACCTGAATATGATCGCTTTCCCCGTAACTGGAATGTGCGGCACCTAAATCTCTCAGCCCGTCTCCCTGCTTTTGCCGTTGGTCCTGCGAGTTTACATGCGGACAGGCTGCAGTTTAGCAGCTGCTGCCTGCACCTCTGTTTATGGCCCCGCAGCTTCTCTCATGGCTATCACTCAGCCAGCTCCACTTTAAATTTTGAAACCTGTAGCGGTCATAAAAGCAGAGGCGTTATGTCCAAACCTGTCCACGTCAGAATGAACAATCGCCAGTTGTTTTCACCAAAATGATCAGGGCTTTTTGTTGGTTCCTCAGGTAACGACGGTTCAGTGTTGTACTGTCCAACACAAAGTCACAGTTCTACATAACATTTAATCTCATGGTTGCATGAATCAAGCAGGGGCAACAGAACCTACTCATCATGCAGATAGAACACATGAGCGTCACCCGAGCATTGAGATAAAAGTGCAGCATGGAACATTTAGCAGCTTCAAGTTTCTTACTTTACTCTTAGAATCTTAAAAAACAGCAAACTGCAGGATCCAACTGGTACACCCCATCGGACGCGTCTTGGATGCCTTTTCTTCCCAACACTATAAACACTGAGATTACGTTTTCTTATTTTTCTTTGATGTAACAAAGCTCAGCAACACTAAAGCTTTTCATTGATGAACCCTGAGCTTAAAGGTTACACTCGTACCTGCCCCTTGTCGTTAAACCACCCACAACAATTAATTAGCGTTTTAAAGTGAAAAGTGACTGATGTGGGACACGGAGCAGCTGTAGGCCACATGCACGCAACACACACGCCACAGGCCAGAATTTGCAGAGAGAATCTACCTCCGTAAATCACGCAAGCAGGGGAGCCCCGTGAGTGCTGCACCTACCTGCGCGCCAGCTGGTCCTCACTGGCAGCCTTCTCCGGGCCAGAGCCGCCTTTCGACTTGCTCTTGATCCTAAACAGCTTAAACTTCTTCTTCTCTACCTCAGTCTCCGCATCCCTCTCGGCCGCGCCGTCAAGGCTGGCTTCACTTTTGGAGAACAAACCTTTTAGAGACTTTCTGGAGCTCTTCTTCGCCATCTCTGTCGGATGGGGGGAGGAAGACTCGTGTCGGCTATCTGCAGCTGATGGAGGAAGAGTTGCAGAGGAAGAGCGAACTCGCACGGACGGCTCTTGCAGACAGGTGATATCTGCTCCCGCGGCTCCCGTGGTGCAGGATGTGGAGCTCAGGTGTGAGGACACGCCCCCTCCACACAGACAGCCCGACTCTGCTTAATGAGCGTCTGCACGCTCGTTGCTTTTGGTTGTTTTAGCTTGTTATTAATTGGACATGTGTCAACAGTTATGTCGTTCAAGCCTTCACAGAGTCACGTTGTAGTTTTTGGTAAAAAAACAAAACAAAAAAAACCCCAAAAACAAAACAAAAAAAACACACTAGACAAATAGTTTTTTGACCACTTTAAACTTGTCTTGTTTGTGGTAAAATGTATATTACAATCTACTGTAATTTAATAAAGCTGAAAATTTCCATTTTATTCTACAGCTTTGTGCAAAAGGTTTCTCTAAACTGTCTCTTTGTCTCACAAGTTAATTTACTTTGCCATCATGTTTTTAACTGTAAAGGTTCCTGGCCTACTAAAGCTAGAAGTGCTGTGCTCTGCGTGTCATCGTCATCTGAGGAACATCCTGCACGATCCCGTAGCCGTGGCGCAGCCCCGACACACCTCTCCGTGCACGTCGCCTGATCTGCCTCTAGATGGCGCAGTCGGCATGTTCAACCCCTTCAAAATGGCCACGGGGACCAGGTGACGTCAGGTTCCAGTTGGAATGAACGAGCTGAGGGTGGGATGAGCTCCAGCCTTCGAGGCTCCATCAGGAGGGATGGAAACAAGTTACAACGGGCGAGAATAGTTACGTTAAAGTGAGAAGAAAATAAAATATTCAATTCAATCTTTATTTATATGGCACTTTTCATACGCTAGGTAGCACAAAGTGCCTCACAAAGGATAAAAACAGCAAAGAGAACAAGAGAATCAAGAAAAACACATACACACACACGCATACAACACACTTACACACACACAACACACACACATAAACAAGCTGAGGCAAGCTGAGACATGGCTGGGCACCGAGACCTGAGGCGAAGGAGAAAATATTCTTTCATTAACTTGCACTCAATACCGCAGAGTGACCAAGTGAACACAGAAGTTCAAGTATTCAGGTCCTTTGTTTTGACCCTTGACCTTTACACCCCTGGGTCTGTCCTGGAGCCCTGACTTCAACCCAAGCACCTACTGAGACACCTAAAATTGTCTGTCCACAGAATAAAAAGAGTTAATATCCCATAAAGGTCGATACGGAGCCGTCGATATCTTTATGTCAAACCTTTAGTCCCATTGAGATTATTACTGCATTAGTCACATCCCCACACCCATGTTTATACCTCTGGCTGCTGACTAAAACTTTACTGCCATCGAAAGTCAAACATGTTGATCAGTCTGGAGTGGCGGGCGGAGATGAGCACGTGTGCTGAAGGCTGGTGATGAACTATCACACAAATGAGCTGCGGTAAATATAGACTGACGCATCACAACCATCCCGTGGCCTATTAACGCCACCGACACCACTGCAGTGGAATGTTGGCACACACACACACACATCTAATACATATCAAAAGGCTTCTCTTTCGTTGCTGCGGGACTTTTGACGGCGCAGAACCAAATACGTCCGCAGCAGCGTTGCAAGTTTCAAATCGACTTCATGTTGTTGAAAAAAAAAACAGCGTATCAAACGGCGGGCTGTTGTCACCGGTGCTGGTTTTCTGGCAGGCTGAGTCACAGCAACAGCATCAGGATTTGATAGGAAAGTATCGTCATACGTCAAGAAACTGCTCTTTTTTTCTAACACGCTGATGTTTTGGTTTTTTTTTATTTGTTCTGTGCAGCAGAACCAGGGCTCCTTGTATCCATGTAGCCACTTGCCGTGATACTTTATTCAGCTTCTCCACAGAAAAAGATGAAAACTGGAGTCATTTGTTGTAAACAGGATTCTTGGGTGGTGGATTTAAATCTAGATTTTCATCTATTATCACTGGAATTTCTGTCCACTCCTGCACTAAAGGTCCCTGTTAAAACAACAAGGTCCAAGAGATAGCAGCTTCTCCTTTTGACATTTTGCTAAATGACTCCAAAGGTTGGGTTTTGACATCGTGTAATACAACAGGGTGATTCAAAACCGAACTCTTTGACAAAGGAGGTCAACCTCCAGCAGCACGTGAGGGTGTGCCTCATAAGGTTACAGTAAGTATAAAGGTGGTAGTGTGCCGGTTAGTTAAATATATATATTGGTTGGAGGAAACGTGTCTTTTTCAGAATCGGGAGAAGCTGTGATGGAAATAAAATGAACTCAATCCTTTTGTTCTTCACTAGATTGTGGTCAGTGATTGTCATGGCGCGGGAGTCTGAAAATAACAATCTTTTCTGAGCTCCAGTGACTCTTTACTAGCTTATCAAATGAGTAAACCAGTGTCCAGGAATCAGAACATGACAGAGGTCAAGGGTCAAGACCAAATGAGTGCTATTGGGTTAAAAAGCAATTTGAAATGCATCATGGGAGCAGGAATCAATGACTTCATGCTCAATGATTCCAGGAAGAGATTCTCTAACCACCCTTCATGTATTTTTACAGAGAAAACATCTAATTATTTTTTACTGCTATCTGCTATAAAATAAAGATACATTGTTGCAGGTCTATTAGTTCGATGTTTCTGTTTGCATAAAATCAAACTAAGATGAAGTTAATAAGTCATTCTTACAGCCAAAGACTGAGCAGGAGGGATTTAAACGATCACTCACAGCATTTTTATGCATACTAATAGTGAAATACAGTCAATACCTCAGGGAACAGGAGAATATTAGCACCATTAAATGAGACTTCATACGTTAGTTGCCAAAGTAGATTGACCAGATTAAGTTGGATTAAGTGATTTGTTCTGTCATCTCTTGTTCTGTCCATAAATAGGCTGAATCATAATTACATCGGCCCATAAATCTGATTATGATTATGTATGATACATAATGTTTGATGGTGTAGTTATGCTACAGGTTGGTGAACCAGCCAAATGTTTCTGTCTCTGGAGGTCATGACTCTACTCTTGTTTCTTTGGTGCTTTTGGTTGAATCGACGATGAGGTTAAAGTGTTGCTGGGAGCGGAGCTACCAACCTGACAGGATTTCCTGTCACCGCAGCACTTTTGACATCACGCGTTAAACGTCTGACTTGTTTTTATTCTGGTCGGGGGTGTGCAGACGTTGTCAGCGGGGTAGTCCCCCGCACCGCAACTGTCTGGGGGAGGATGACAACGAAAGTCATTGCTCAGCAAAAAGAAAGGTGGTTAAAAGAGAGATGGCATTACGGTAAAGAGCAAACCATGCTTACAGTAAGTTTGCTCTAATTTTTGTTGAATGAAAGTACCTGTTGCAGCCCCGGAACAACAGCGATGGAAGCAGAAATCCCATTTTTGAGGTTTTGTGTTTGGCACGTCTGCAGCCTGCGGTCAGAAATGCTCCACGCCTTTATTTCCTAGAGAAACTCGGCTTTTATGTTTACCTTCTTGTGGTTCCTTTCAAACATGAAGAATATCCTGTTCTGTCACTCTGGCCTGGTGTGTTTTGTGTGTTCGGAATGATCCTCTTCATGCCTTATACTAAAAATGACGTACACAAACGACAACATAAAGGGTTGTTTCATTTCCTCTGTTTTCTAGGAAACCATCCAGAGGAGGAGGAGGAGGAAGAGGATGTTGTGTGGGAGTTTATTACCAGTAAGAGAAGGGGAGATGCCAGGGATGACTGCAATTGGTTCCAGGCTGATATATGAGGCAATTTTAACTAGTTATTTAAATATATTCCATCATTAGATTTAAATCAACGATAAACACAGACAGAGGTTTGTGTGAGCAGCGTTCTGCTCCACCAACCTGATGTTCTGGTATAAACTCAACAACCAGCCAACAGGTCCTCAGGTCTGGGTCCAGTGCCCAGTTACCCCCTGACACATAGTTCCTAAGACAAAACAACAACAACAATGACACTACTGACTACTACAAATACTAATAATAGTTTTCTGTCTATTAATATTCAAGCATGAAATAAAGCACTGTACATCATAGCTATAGAAACAATATCTTTAATTTACTACATATAAAAGTATCATCAAAATAGTCTCTCACTTATAAACATCTTGGAAGCTGCATCAAAAAATAAACTACATTGACAAACACTGTACAAAAGAGGAAAAAACACTACAAAATCCTGAAAGAACATGGCTGAAGTAAAAAAAATCTAGGATTTTCATTCCTTTGGTTTTACATTATAATAACATCACATTTATAATTTGTAATGATATTCCAGTGCTACATGAAACATATAGAAACACATGTGTTTGGTTTTGCTGTCTAACGCTGAAGTTGAGGTACTATTGTATTTACATTTGAATAAAATTCTACTCTTAAGTAAACCCTTGTGTAAATTAAAATGTATATATTGTATTCTGTTAAGACTTAGACAGTGATCCGTTTAGAATCTCAGCTTTAAACTTTGCCATTTAACTACTCAGATCAATATATGAATATTTCACAGGAATGTTTAGACGGGAATCATGAATGTGAATCTGTAGATTGTTCTGGTGACATTTGGGGAGGTTTGCATAGTGTTCATTTGATGATTTGTGGAATGTGGTCAATCACGCTTTTGCTGAACATTTTTGCTCTGTTCAATGTTTAAGCAAACTTAAGAATTAAAATGAACTCAGTCGAGCATGAGATCCAAATCAGTGCGACACATTCCACGTATTTTGGAATTTTGTCCATTACAGACTAACATGCAATGGCAAGACACCTTTTGCTTTTTAATAGATTTTAAATAAATAAAGTATTGGTCAACAGTTTGGGAGTCCAGAGGTGTGATCACGGTGCTCGTATACGTCAAACACAGAAAACAAAGTTATTCATGTGAGGACTCGTCCATAGAATTTCAAATCTCCTTGTCAACACACGTGAAGAAAAAGCAAACAAAAATAACTATTTTTCACCTAAATAAATACAAACAAATAAAAAAAACTTCAAAAAGTAATAAATTAAAGCAGAAAAGGTAACACTTCTCTACCTGAGTAAACGATTCTGAACATTTCACAGCTTAGCAGCCGCCTCCCTGTTTTTGCTGACTTATTGGAGGAAGCACAATTCCTGAATACATCAGTCTTTGGGATGCTCTTCTTTTGGTGCTCTGCCCACTGAATTACTCTAACTCCCTGTTTCCCCCCTCAGGAGTTTATTTGGCGATGTGTTGTTGGTCACTGGCCTTCTGTCTTCACTGTCGGTGGCTTGTGAAGGTGAACAACGCTGGCCCTCTCCTGGTAGACCGGTCCAGGGCTGTGGTGAGATGCTGCCTGGGCTGCAGACAGGGATGGGGTGTGAACGGCTGCTGTCAGAGCTTTTAGTAGTATGGTTGCCTCCGTGTGGTCCTCCTTTTTCTCACCTTCCAGACTGCGAGCCAACCAGCGCTCTATGGCTTCCTCGATCTGGGGGGCCGTCGCTGTTTCCTCCAGCATGTCAGCCTCCTGGCTCGTGTCAAAGCGCTCCACCATCTCCTTCATGTGCACGTTGACAGGGGCCTTAAAAGCAGCCAGGCAGCAGCTGTGCTGGTGGATGCGTAGGGAGAAGTGATGGAAAAAGGTCTGGGCGCAGAGCTGGCAGCGGTGGGGACGGTCCTGGTTGCTGTGGAGGCGGCGGTGAAGCTTCAGGTGGATGTACTGGGTGAACTTGGTGTTGCATATCTTGCACTGGTAAGGTTTTTCTCCAGAATGTAGACGCAGGTGTGTCTTCAAATTGCTGGTGCTGCTGAAGCGTTTGTGACACACCTGAAATGAAACAAGGGCTCCATGAGCGACACGGATGAAAAGCTATATGGATCATGCATACGTGCTACAATTCTGACATCATTGCACCGATGTCAGCAGGAGGGTTGGCCACGAGACAAAAGAACAGGAAACACTTCTTTTTTTATGTAACAACTTCTATTCTCTTTCCACTCACACCCAAAGATCAGCACTCGTAAACAACAGCGTCACTTTGCTGTGTGGCACAAGTAAACCACAATTAAAAGAGCGAGGAGATTTATAACTGCCTACCTGACATTCATGAGGTTTCTCTCCTGTGTGGACCAGGTGATGTTTCTGGAGGTGGGCCAGCTGCGTGAAGCTTTTTTTGCAGAGGTTACACTGGAACGGTCTCTCACCACTGTGCACTCGGAGATGGACCTGTAATCACAACAGTTGAGCTGTGATCTCTGTCACCGGATGGCAAAGGATTCCCATCAAATTCTGATTGTTCGGGCTGAACTTGTTACCTTGAGGTTTGACAGCTGTCCAAACGTCTTTGAGCAGATGTTACATTCATACTTAATCTTTCCATTCTGCTTCTTCAGCGGGTAAGGCAAGGATTTGTGTCCGGGGCTACTGCGCGCTGCTGTGGGGGATTTGGCTGTGGCCAGGCTCAGATTCATGGCTTCTTCACAAGCAGAAGGAGATGGCTCAGGAGAGTGGTTGCTGGGTTTTGGGAGTGGAGACAGTTCAGGAGTGGCTGGAGCTCCTCGAGGAGGAGACACATTCGGTGTGAGTTCTTTCAGACTGCCCTGAGAAGGAGGGTAAGGGAGGGACACTGGGAGTAGATTGTGCTGGCCGATCGGCGGGTACGGGAGTCCGTCTGTGCCTAGATAGCCGCTGTATCGGAGGGATCCTCTTGAGGGAGCCATTCCGGGAAATGGAGGGGAGTATGAGGGTAGAAGGAGGCGGGGATAGTGAGGGCTGTAGGGAGGAAGGAGCTGGTAAGTTGGGTGGATGGGTCGAGGCTGGGGGTAAAGAGGGTAGGTTGAAACAAGTCCTTCCTTGTGGCCATAGAGACCATGGAGGTGAAGAGGGAGATTTCTGTGTGGAGAAGGAAGTGCAGGATGATGGTCCAAGAAGAACGGGTGAGTCAAACTCAGAGTGTGCTCCCTGTGCTCGTTCTGTGGAACACTCCCGCGTTCCTCTGGATCTCTACTGCTCTCCTTCTCCACCTTTTTGCTGAAGTCCATGACCTGCTCATCCGGGGTGTCTGGCGGAGTGTCTCGCTCCAGCATCTCCACGTCGATCTTCTCCTCGTCGTCCTTCTCATCTTTCACCTCTTCCTTTGTTCTGTTTTTTAGCCATGTTTGCTGAGGTAGTTGCTGCTTGCTGTTCTCTGTTTCACAGTCTTCTTCAGCATGTGTGTATTCTGTGTGCAGGAAAACAAAATGAGTCAAGTAAGTTCAGTCCCAGAGCTCATCAACCTAATTTCTTTCAAATCACAACTCTACTCCCTCAATTCAAGTATAGATGCTTCACTCATTATGGTAAATGATAGTAATTTCAGGTTCAGTGTGACTCTTAGACCGCACGCTCCTGCTTCCGTTTAGCAGCAAGAGTAGTAAAATTAGTGCAGGAGAACAGGTCGGTAGTAAAGTGCGTGGGAGTCCATAAATCATGTCATGGACGAGGAGAGGTACAGAGTCAGAGTTTCATTTGTGCAACCATTTCTTGGTATAGCTTTCTTTAGACCACAAGAACATATTGGACACTTCTTCCCCTTTTTTTTACTTTCTTTTTTTTTAGAAAGCCAAATGTAACAACTGTTTTAACAAGTGTGCCCAGTCACTCTGTCACCGTCTACGTTGCTTAAGGTCAGAACTTTCATCTTATATGACCAAAATCAATAAATAAATCTCACAGAAAAGTGTTTCATTGGTATCACAATCTGATCTTCAGTGTCATTTGTATACAACAAATCCAAAAAACATCGCTGCTGAACATCTGATGGTCTGATGGCATAAAAATCATAGGGAGCAAACTTGGACTTGGACCCAAAGGAAAGTAAAAGCATTCAAAACCCCGGAGTAGATAAAAGCAATCATGACGCCTTTGTGAGGTTAGTCACCAGGTCTGATAGCTACACATCTGGTGTATCCAGTTGGCCTGAGTCACTAGACTTTGTGGCAACAGAACACCATTCAGTGTGATGCATGAATGACTTGCATTTCAACAGCTGAAACCAACTGAGTCATAAAGGTACTTTGACCGGCCATCGTCCTACTCTGCTATGCTAAATATCCGACATATCCGGCTACTCCATTTGATGCCCCTGGGATGTGAATTGTTGTCTGTGATTGCAGAGAAGCTACAAGAGTTTTGATCTTCAGTAGAAGATAAGATAAGCGCTCACAAAGGAATTCAGTTTTGTTCTTTGAAGAAGAATTTTTCCCTAAGAATTTGTCTTTGAACTACAATAGAAGCTGTACGCTCCTCTTTTAGACCACCATTGTAATCGTGACGCATTTCATCTCTGTAAAACAGTTTTTATCTCTGAAACGTGTAAGCCAGTTAACGCTGCCAGTGCTTTTGTTTACACCTTTTTGTTCCATGGAGTCTTTAGATTTTCCTTTACAGGAGAGATGATCAGAGAGTAAACAGAGTATCTGGCACCTTTTAACAGGAGCTTCAGTTGTTGGTTTCTATGCTTCCTAAGATTCACTCACTTGGTTTGGCGTCGCTCTGCTGGCTGCAGAGCCTCTGGGCGAACTCCTGGCTGTACCACACCAGCAGCTCCTGGTTCGGCTCCACTGGCCTGATTGTGTAAAAGTAGATTTCCCCGTTGTTCTGACATGCCACTAGGTTCTGTTCGGCCACAGAGCGGGCGGGGTTTACGTAACGCATCCAGTTGCTCTTGTGGACGTTGTAGCCATCTATGAAATTCTGAAGTTCACCACCACTGTAAATCTGAAAGAGAGGAGAGAGACTGGTGATTAAAGTGTGTCAAAGAGACCTGAAACAACCACAGCACTAAAGCAAGTCTGGATAATCACCTCTGCCATCTACAGTTAAATGTCCTTTAGCCTCTCCAGGTATCAGCAATCTGTTTAGATCTGAAGTGTTCAGCTCTGCTCTGCGTCCTGTGTTTTGCTCATGTGAGTGTTTACGAGAGTGCATCATTATATCGTGCAGCTGCGGAGGCGTGGTCTCAGTCACTCTCCCTCTTTCTCTTTCCTTCTCATGTATTTCTCTTCTGCTTTTTCTTCCTTAGGTTTACATTTGCTTCTCATGATCCAGTTTTAAGTACAGCTGCATCAGCAGGTGCCATTTAAGCTGTGTGTCTGGCTGCACACTGTTGATGTCAGTGTGTAAAAAGCAAGTTGAAATGAGCTTGTAGTCAGCTTCCTAACTGAGATGCCTGTGTGGAGGCGAGCGTAGACGCACGCAGACTTGTATTTGGCAACAGGTTTTCCTTTGTCATGCACCTGTGTCAGACTTTCACTATTGCGCCACAGCAGGAAGAACCCTATTCATGACACACACACTTACAGGAAGCAGTGCCAGAAGGAAAACACGCAGGATGACAATTAAAAAAAGCCTTTATGGGAATTTAGCTCAGGAACTAAATTTCCTGAGTGACCTAAGCTAATGTGTGTCTGGATGAGCAAGACAAAAAGACATTTGAGAATTATGGATAATAGAATTACAAACAACTATAGAGATTATCTTTATTTTGTAAATGGTATTCTTTGGTCCAGGACTCAGTGCTGGTAAAACAGCTTACGCACCAGCTGAAAAAAAAACTTCCTCAAAACTTTTGACCAAAACTCCTGTGCGGCACAGCCGTCTGTGAGAAAGCTTGTTTTTGACGTAACAACATGGACTTGAGGAGAAACTTCTGCATCGGGGAAACCAATTGGTTTTTCAAGACTAAGACAGGAAGATGCTGAGTCAGTTGCCTCGAATTTACTGAGGCTGATTTTTTTTTTTTCGCTTTCCTTAATGGATATTTGAGATGTTCCCCCATCGCACTGAGCCCGATCCTCCATGTTAATGTGTATTCTCTTACCCTCCAGAAATATTTCCTGTTGGCCTGTTTCGGGACATTATCTTTGGTGTATAGTTCTCCTTGCAGGGGACCAAAACGAGTCCCCAGTGGGATGTATTCTTTGCTGAACACACCTGTCACCTGGAAACAAAAAGACATAAATCATTATAGTTCACTTGCATCGGGATAGGCGCCCTGCAATGTAAAGAAATGGTGCACATCAGGTAGTTTCCGCTATTCAGGAGATGGGGTAACATGAAGCACTGAGATGTCGAGATGACTAACTTTACTTCAGAGAAAACATGATTCAGTATTCACCACAGCGGTTGTGACAACACATTAAACTCGAACCCACTGGAAGGATGTTAGAACCCAGTAACATAGGGTTCCCTGTTCTCCAGACGAGGCCGGGGCAATAGCCTGTGAAGGCTAATGTTGATTAACAGCAAGTGTGTTTATACGTGTCAACTGTAACAAGGGTTCCCTTTGCAGTAGCAACAACACTGAGCTGAGTACTAAACCAGAGGAGGCCAGAAATGCAACACCACACACTTTTTTTTAGAATGAGAGACATTCAAAGATGTTACATCAATTTTTGGTTCACGACTTCCTCTTTTTTCCTTGTTCCTGTGTGTAAGTGTGTGTGACCATAAACATGTACCGGTAAGTCTTCTCGTACGTGCTGCACACTGAGTGAAAAACTACTTATTCTACTGACAAAGTAAGGACATTTTTTGGGGAGCAAGAATATTTTCGGCTTGTCCTCTCAACATTAAAGGGCTGTTTGAGGGTCAAGACCCTGTTTAGATGTTAGGTACAAAAATAGGGCAATGTGTACCGTGTAGGCTGTAATATTCAAGTTTCAATGTGAATATTGTCTTTTCAGATGTGCCTGTCGAACACCGTTCACTGCTTGTGTTTTTCCATGTTTATTTTAAGATTCTTGACCTGAGTTGCAGTTGAGATGGCTTCAGGTTGACCCAGTCAAACTGAGATCCAGGTTAAAACCTACAAGGTGACACACTTTCAACTGTAAAGAGTTAAGCCAATGAAGAGAATTACACTTTCTCTGTCCTACTACTCCACTGATCTTTGACCTGCCTCTTTGATAAACAGGGAGTGAGAGAAAGCGCTAGAGCGAGATGAGGAAGAGGCGAACGTTGCCTGTTCCTTGTTTTCTCATGCAATTTCACGAATCTCAAACTCTGATCTACTTTGATTTCTTACATTTGACAGTTCTCAGAAGGTGCATCGACCATTGGTTCTAGTTTTGAGTAAATTCCCTGAATTCCCTGATTTCAAAACAGCACGTATGTAGAGACTGACTCATGTTTGTCCACAAAATCATGTTCAGACATGTGTCCTCAATTGCACAGGATACTTGTCAAAAAATATATTGTGTTCTATATGTTCATGAGTCAACCCTCAAAAATCTATGAGGCAATATTAAGGAAATTCACAGCAATAAATTTAAGGCAGATCTTTTGCCAACATGTTGGTGACCTTTGTGGTTCGAAGAGCAGGTTTTTGACCCATTTGTTCATAGGAACTGTGCAGACATGGGGCCAACTCCCAAAACAGATACAAACACACATACGCCAGCAGGCAAATGGCATCTATGTCTTGAGGAGCTTTGTGTTCAATCCTTAAGTACCCCCACCCCCTATACAGAAACAGACTTTCTTCCAGCCATTGAGAATTTCTAATTCAAACGGACCCTCAAAACTGAGGCTTCCTGGTTAAGGTCAGACCTTAACAACACCCAAAAGCAAATAAATGCCACAGTGAAGAGTTTAGGTTTATTTTTAGACAGGAATAGTTCATTAGAGGAATAACAGGTCGTCGAGGGCGGCTGGCGTGTGAGTGTCAGGCTTCCAGGGAAAGAAGGGAGGTGATTCCTGGCCGTGATGAGCCAGTGTGACAGCAACATTGTGCTTCGCTGCTGTTGCGTGACTAACGAATCCCTCAGCCGCTGCTGCTCCTTAACCGCTCACTTCGACCAGGTTTATAGTGATCGAGGGAGTCGGCGGGCGGGGGGTCGAACGGAAGAAACAAGGGTGGGCTTTCTCAACCCACACCCCCCCACACCCCACCCCCAAACATCGCCCTTTCTTAACCCTCTGGAAATAGCTTGTGTGACTGGCAGGTTGAGGCCTGATGCCTGGCCGGCTGCCTGTACCCAACGAAAGTTAATCATCTGGTTTTAACCTAATTCCCCCCCCCTCCCCACTCACACTCCAACCTCTCCCTCCCCATTCATCCCCTCCGTTACTTCACTCTCAGTTAACTGGTATCCGTTGCCTACGCCCCATCTGCCATTTGACCCCCCCCCCCCTTCTTTTTATTTCCTGGCACGCTCCAGAATAAAAAATGAGGCAACATAGAGAATTAGTACAATAATAATTATCATTATTCCAAATAAACAAGCCAGTTTCGTCCTCATCGGAGGAGACAACTGCCTTCGTTTCCTAGTAACCTTCTGAGCTGTTATAGCATTCAGGGTGACACCTAACAAGTGCATGTTTTTATGCCTTGCGATCATTTCTAGGGAAAAGTTACAATTCTAGTTTCAGTCTGCAAGTCGATGAGATTGTATCACCTCAGTTTGCACATATCAGACACCAGCAGCAGTGATGTACAGAGATGCGGGTGTGAAAACACGAGACGGAAGAACCACGCAACTTAAGAGTGTCAACTTTTAAACGAGACAAGAAATGCACGCGAGCACGTGTTGTGAGCACAGTGGGCCCATCAGCTTGCTGACTCTCCTGGAGTTGGGAAGGAGCTAAATGGGAACAGAATCAGCTGGGAAAAGGGAAACATGAAAATGCTGGACCTGATTTTCCACATGCCTGATATTCACAACAGGAAGTAGCTGTGTGTTTGTATGGATCAGCCAAGATAAGGTCCCAGAAGCTGGACCATGGCTGGAAAAACAAGTGTGACCTTGTGTAATAATGTACCGTAATGGAAGTTAAAGTGACCAGAGGACTCAAGCTGCCGCTGGCTTTGTTTGCACACCCCCCCACCACACACACACGCTGAGGGGCTCTACTGTGTGTGAAGAACACATTAGTCAGCATATCTTTTGTTTCTGATGCAGATGGCCTAACAGATTGTTATGTAACACTGTCTTCATATTTTTCAGGTCGGTCTCTAGAAACTGTACAATGGATACAGGTGAATAGAATTGGAACCCCACAGCAACACTGAAACACACCACTGAGGTGTTAAAGAGATTATTGATCTGGCCCTCACCTCATTGTCTGCGCCGTATTCGAAGGTGAGGTTCCGCGGGATGGAGGTCATAGCTTTGGGGAGGCTGAAGCTGGGGTCTGACACCTGGTCTGGCACAATGTAGGTGCAGTTGAGGGCAAATTCCACCTCCTTCCAGCAGCTCATGTCTCCATGTGTGTTCTCCAGCTTCATGATGAGACTTTAGCAAAGGTGGAGTGTTGGATCTTCAAATCTTCTGAAGGGCTCTGTTTGGTTTAGGGTGCTTTGGTACAGGAAGACTTTGGTTTAGAGGGGTCAGGCTCTTATCTCAGGTGCACTGGTTAAAGCTCAAGATCTAAACAGGCAAATAAGATGAGAAGAAGAGGTTTTAGTTGTTAGTTTAACTGGCAGTCAGAAGTGAAAGATAAATAAATAATACAACTGAAAACATAGAACAGTTTTAAATTCAACATTTAGAACTGAAAAATCTGATCTAGTGTTTGCATTAAATCTGCATTTACTTTTGTTTTCAAGAATCCACTCAGTGTTAAATCAAAGGGATATATTTGCCAACATCTCTAGAGGTCAGCTTAACTAGCTAGTCATCAGGTCAGTAGGTCAGATCAGCCTGTCTTTCCAAACAATCGAATGTATTAATCTACAAGAACCATTGCAAGAAAACTGGTTAAATAAAAGAACGAAAGCACGACTCACTCTGACATTCATCCAGCTGTAGGGTTCTCATTGCTTTGGTTAGGCCATCGCCTGGATCTTCTCACTTTCTACCAGTTTTCTCTCGAGACATTGAAGAACTCCTCTCAGTTAGATCCTTTGGCTTTAGTTCTCCAGGTTCCACTCTTGTCACCATTCCACAGAAACTCAGGAGCGGGGATTGAGGCAGGCTTTTTTAGCTTTCCGTCCTGGCCAATGGCGAGCCACCTGTGGTCATGTGACATGGCCATCTGACACACAACTGTTGGCCTCGGACAACAACATCAATGACGTTGTGCACTTGGCCTGCAAGTGGCTGTTGTGAGGAACACACATAAACACACACTCGCATTAACACACACGCGTCCGTGCACACACAAAGACGACATGTTAATGAATGAATAAAAGGAGAGCAGATGGTTTGCCTGATGCCACTGAAAAACACACTCGCAGACTTTTGCTTGGTTTGGCACTTAATGAGCAATCTGCTGCCACTGTATCGTCTTGACCTACATCCCACTGTAGCGCATCCTTAAGTAAGACCCTCAGACCCCAACACACACGTGCACACACACACACACACACGCGCTTAAAACAAACAAAACAGATGATTCTTTCTTTGTATCCCAACACGTATCTTCACCAAATGAAATGAAGTGCTGGCACCTTATTGCCATTCTGCCATTTTGCTGTAGCTGTTGACCTACATAAGCCAGAATATTATCAACAACAACAACAATAAGAATAAGACGAGGAATAAGATTAGGTTGATATGTGATTATATATTCATGGCACAGTTAACTGACACCTATTTCCAGCGAGGGTTGCTGGGGGCTTTACTGGCCACCAGTCCATCACAGGACACACGCATCCTGTCCTCAGTCGCTCTGACTCTGGGTATTTACACTCAGAGTAATGAAAATGTTTTGGGACTGCGGGGGGAAACCAAAGTTCCTGCAAAACCACCATCGATCATAATGTAAGATTGAAGTAAACATCTTTATATTTGGCTGCTTTACAGACAGCCAAGCTGAAAAAGCATTTTCCCGCACAGGAGCCGTTTCTTGCTCATCTTGCTACAAAGTCAGAGTTTGATCTATGTTGACTCACGGGTACAGATGTAGGGCAGGTCATCCGGGCGTGCAGGAAAAAGACTAAGACACCTATCTGCTTAACATCCCCTTTACTGTGCTTTCAGACACGCACGCAGTGTCTATATCGGGCTCTGGGTCACCTCACATGGCCGGCGGTGTAAAAGATCACCTGCTCAGGAGAGAGCTTTTCTAATAGCATATGGAGGGGAAAAAAGAAAGGATGTTTGTTTTCACATGGGAAATAGATCTGCATTCGCTTCTCACAGACATAGAATTTTCTGTAACGTATTTCACAAGCACAAAATCTGGGGTAGATGTTTTCTGGCCGATGACCTTTTGATTTTATCAAATTAATGCGTATGTAACGAATGTTACATAACAAGCAGATTATATTTGAAAAAAAAAAAAGGAATATGTCTGAGACCAGTTGATCTGTAGAAGTTTAAACAATTTTAAATTAATTAAAGCTGGAGATTGAGGCTCTGACTCTGTTTCCTCTCTTCCTCCTCAGTTTCCTCCAAATGGTTTATGTAAATGCTTACTTAGTTTTAATGAGCATTGCAGGTGTACTGTGCTGAGTCTGTGACTTTATCCTCTTTAGACAAATAAATTAAAATAAAAAATATTTTTATTCATAAAATAACAACATATTCATCATATTCCTCCCCCTCCCTCTGGGTTCATTTCCAATAAGAAATTGGCTGCCATATGGTGCCTCTGATTTAAGAGTAGAGCTTTGCTGTATACTGTGGCGTGGGGGCTAATGGACATGGTAGAAGGTGTGTATGTGTGTGTGGGTGTGTGTGTGCATATGTGTGTGTCTCCAGGAGATTGGGATTTGGGCTCTTTCACTGGGCTGTGCCTAGCTGGGCTAATTTCTCTAATTTGCAGACAGTCTGGGTTCAGGCTCAGGGGTTAGAGGGCTCAGAGATAGCACCTAACTCCTGCACACACACACACACACACACACACACGCTTCTGGTCCAGACACACTTTTTGTCTGGAGAAAACCTCAGTCGCAGGACAGAAAGAACTAGGTCTTAGGATGAAGAGGGAAGGAGGGAGGAGGCTACAGCAACAGATGAGTTAAAAGGGATAAGTAGAAGAAAGAGCTGAGGTCAGCTATTATTGAGCCGTCTGGGACTGAGAAATTCAGACAAAGTGATGTGACCTGATACCTGTGAAACACGCAGACCAGCAGTTTGGAGCGCGCGTGCTCACTGTTCTGCAATAGTGAGAGAGTGATGAGAAAGCTGCCACCTGCTCGTGCAAATGCAGCACAAAGAGAAGGAATCAAGTCCGCCGCTACGTCGCTTGTGTGATGACGTGGTACAGAAACTAGAAAGTCTTGTATTACTCTAAACGTAGCTGTGGAAACTTAAGAGAATGGATAAATCAAACGCTCATGTACAGTTATAACAGTTACAAGGCAATTAAAGGAATTAAGAAATTCGATTTTTAACACAATGCAGACATTGAATGGTTGGATTATCATTTTCTGCTTCCATGGTGATGGCCAACTCACCTGGGGTATTTACTATAATAAAATAAATTCATTACATTGCTAATTACTGGCAGGAAAGAACCAATGCTCACATGAGGACACATGTCTGTTGCGCTGTGCTGCAAGAAAGCAAACAGGGAAATATAAAGTAAATACGGTAATCCTATTTATAACCCATCAGTAAAGGCTGATTCCTCCACCACACCCTCCATTACACGTGTAACCGAACCAGTCCGTGAGGATGAAAGGTGTTCCTGCGAATCATTTAGTCCGTCTCCGTTTTCTGGTGAAAAGGTGTCATATAGACTCTGGTTACAGTTTACTGTAATTCATAAAACCCATTTTCATTTGACCAATAAAAGGTAAACAGACAAGATTAACCAATGCTGAATGTTCAGGTTTAAATCTAAACTATACAATATATAAATAAAACATATGGTTGGGAGTATGACACCATCTAAAACAAAGTGTTTGGTTACATTTGTCTTAAATGTTTTAATTGTATTGAACTAAATGTGAACTTCAAATTCACTTCAAATTCACTGCTAACTTCTCAAATATAAGCTAAATGGAGCCAATATATGGCTTATGTTTAACTAAACATAACATTTAAATCGTTTGGAGCCCTCATTGCCACATTTAACTGAATAAATTGCATTTTGTAAAGTATATTTAAGGAGCAAGTAATATATAGGAAGCAATAAATAAGGTCTGTGGGCACGTATTGTTTAAGAATTGTATCTTACAGTGAATTAGCTGGCAAGTAGCATCTGCCATTGTTGCTGTCCCGTTCACTGTCTGGACCTCCAAAAGTACTCTCACGTCGATGGAAACCAGCAAGACTGAAAGTGAGACCGTAAACACCTGCAATAGCTGCTTGTTTTTTTTAACAGACGTTACATAAATTGGATGATTTCATTGAACTGAGAATTCCAAACTGGAAAAGAAACAACTTTTATATTTCATAAGCATAGAAAGTGAGGATGTTGTGCTCATCTCCAGCTGTCTTCGAATGCACGTGGCCCCAATCCTCCTTATTTTGTCGTCGTCTCCTGTCTCTTGATGGTTTTCCGGCTTCGCTGTGGTAAACAACAAACAGCTGAGCAGCGAGTTTAAAAGAGGATTATTAGGATGTCCATGCATTATTACTGTGTAGTTGTTGTTGGCAACAAGCACACCCATATTACCAGGAAGTGGATGACCTATAGAAAGTAGCCATGGAGGCGCCACTTTTACGGAAGGGAGGCGGTTGTTTTTGCTATCCGATCCCTTTAACGGAGAGGATTATCACCCCCCGCCCCCCCTTCATCCTTAAATATGGAAGATTACAGCAATACTTGTCATCACTGACATGTGTAGGCAATTGTTTTCCTCTTTGTTTTACCCATTTTCCTACTCAGTCGTGACTTACAAAGGGGAATTTCTCACACGTTGACCAATCGAATCAAGCTCTAAGGTGCACATGCACGTACAAGTGTGTGTGTGTGTATGAGCCAAGGTCTGGGACGAGACTCAAGGAACACCTTCAAAATAATTTCTAACCCCCTGGAGGTGTTTTGTAACCATTGCTTTGGAACAGATGTTGCCTCAAGGCAGCCTTTACTCTGGAATAGAACAGATGAGAGCGGCAGTAAAGCTTGTGAGGCCACCCTGTTTACATATGGAGAAAAAAATTACAATCCTATATGGTATCTATAGGTCAGCGGGGTTAACATACATAATCCAGGTATGATTTGAAAAGCAAATCTTCTGGGATAATCTTTAAGCTTTCAGAGCTGATAATTTACTGGTTCAAACAGGTAAAATCAGAAACATAAATCCTGTTTTCCATCTTTTTTTACTCCGGCGTCATGTGGCCATTGTTTCCTCTAAACGGATACCTTCACTTCCTCTCTTTTAATCCTTGTGTTTGACTGTTGGGAAACTCTATGAAGCCTTGCCAAACTCCTTGGAATCACAACAAAAGAGTACCAGATTTGGAGTTCAAGGCTGACTTGTTACCACTTGTTACCACTAATTTTCAAATGTAAATCCAAGACAAGACTGGACCTCTGGACGAGACAAATGAAATTAATTGATGCTGTCTTTTGCACGTAACACCAATAAATCACCATTGTAGCCGGGTTAATCACAATCAACCACTGAAGTCAGTGATAATGGATGACGCCTCTACTTCTTCCCATTGTCCAAAATCAAGGCTCCCGTATGATGTGGCATTGCCAGCTCAGGCTGATGCTGTCATTTCCAGTCAGTCTCGGCAATCACAAAACAGGAAGCTGCAGTAATAATATGTGCACATGCCGAGCAGGCTGCATTTGTAAGTGGCTTTAAACAACTAGTAAATTCAAAAGGCTCCTGATCATTTTGTGTAGTTATTACAATGTTCAAGTGGGTTATAAACAGTTGAGCTACTTTTTGTGAGAGTTGAGAGGCATAGTCAGCACTTGTTCACGTTCTGTGTGAGTTCTTTCACTTTTTCTTGGACTTAAAGGGATGACGCGGTTGTGAATATGGCAGTTTTAAGAGCTCTTCTAAAGTTTTCAAGAATAGAGATCCAGGCAGGAATGAGCTATATAGCTATAGCTTTTTAGAAGATAAGGGCATGATATGGGAGATACTGTGTGTCCTAACCAAAATTTTCTCAGGAAAGAAGACAGAAAGAGCTCCAAACTGTCTGTAGACCGGTCTTCTCCCCACCATAGAGGATCCAAAGAATTTACTAGTTTACTGTCGGTCCCTTTTTAACCTTTGATCTATTTACCCATGTTCACACGACATATTAAACCAATGAAACATTGAAAAAAGCACCACCACCGATCACTAATTTAAGATTTATCTACATGTATAGTGGTAGAAAATGATGTTTGTGACTGTTCCTCTCCTCTCTCTGTCTCTGCTGCTCTTACTCTCTTCTCCTCCCATGTCAAGGGTCCTGCACAAGGTTTCTTCCTGTTAGAAGGCAGGCTTTCCTGCCACTGTTGCTTGTTAACGGATCAGGCTGTGGGGTTCTATGAAGCCCCATCGATTCTTTATAAATACAGATGAACTGAATTAAAAAGTTTGCATTGAATTTCACAATTTCCAAACCCAATAATAATAATATTAGCAACAATAATAGTAATAATAATAATAATAGTATTTGCAGGGTTTGAGTTTAGTGTCTAAACATCAGCTACAACTGGGCTAACGCAGTTAACGTTAGATGGTGCATTCATACGAGGTTGTCACAAAATTAGTTTAAACTCTGTCACAAGACTCTGCAGAAACAAACCACTTCTCTGAGATGCACAGCTAAAATAGGACATTTTCACACCTCCTCTGGCTCGCATGCAATCATGAAAAGGAAGGAAGAAGATGGATAAAGCAGAGGCCTCAGCGAGCGACATTCTTATCTCAGAAGCATCTGTAGACTTTTGGCCATGAAGCGATAGGTGCATTTTTGAAGCATAATGCACTTTTCAGCTAATCTAAAGGAATCTGAGGGAAAGTGGGTCTGATATATTTAAAGTTTGCACCTTCTGGCATTTGACAAAGCATTTTAACAAACCTGTTGCCCATTGATAGTAAAAATAGTAATGATGGTCTGCTCAACAGCATCAAACTCATCAGCTTCTCTTTTTTATCTCAGTATGACGTCCAACTTTTTACCGACAGCGTTACTTCAGTGGCGCAGACTCGCTCTCTTCTGCTTTTGTGGGAAAACCAGTCAACATTTCAACGCTTGCATAATCTGCACATTAAATGAAGGACAGAAGAAAGATGATCGAGGATTCTGAGAGATTAGACCGAAATCGTTGCGGTTTCCAACGCTTCTTGCTGACTGCTCAGCTGCAACGGTTCACAGTTATACAGAAAAATCAAGTTTAGGAAGCAGAACATGGTGTCAGTCAAGCAGATGCACATTCATTTTAGGGTGCTATCGACAGCGTTTTTCACACATTAAAGAGGAACTCTGTATAACACCTTTATTGAGGAAATCATTGCCAAGTCCAAATAATATAATGTTCATATGAAATGACGCTGGGCTGCAATAGTGGTGCGACATTAATGGAGTCATTACTTGATTGAATAATAATGGTTCCAGTCTAGTTTTAATCTTTATTTTCCTGTCTCACGCTGAACGTGCTGAACTTTCAAACACATGTTTTTCCCTCAACAGTCATATTTGTAGCAAATGAAATTTTCATTAAGCTTTAACTCGATCACAGACTTACATTTGTTACAATCTCTGTTAGATTACATATGCTCATCTACTATCAAGTAAAATCATCTTACTATGTGGACAGTTATTGTCCTTCTATGTTTTAGTAAACTCTCCTCTCTCATCTTCTCTCCTGAGCTGAAACAGGCTTCTCTAATCAACGTAAGAACTAATAGGAATACAAATAGAAATAAACCAGTGATGAGAGCACAGCTTTACGTGTTTTTGGCTCGTGGTCAACAGGTGGGTTGCCCCGGCACGTGCACGCACACACACACTTGATCCCATAGGCCACCACCCAAAGAGAGGGACTTTACATAGATCTGTCTGGCAGACAGAGAGGTGGGGGTTCAGCACCCAAATCCAGCGGATCAATAAAAAATGACTGCTAATTAGTGTTTCTGGAAAAGAAAGGTGGATGGGGGCGGGGTTGGAAGGTTGCGAGTGGGACGAGAAAGGAGGAGGAGGAAGGAAGACGAAACAGGGGAGCAGTCAGAAGTCTAGACAGATAAGGAAAATCCCCAGACAGTCACGTCGCCTGTGGAAACCAGGTGAAGCACACAAGGTGACGCCCCAGCCTCACCCGTCCTCCCTCTGCTCTCTTCAGACAACTACAGTACTACCTCTCATGCTATCAGTTTCCTCCACCCCAATCCGCCCTCCTCCTCTTTCCACCCTCTCGTTGCCCCTCCTGCTTCCTTGCTTCCTCTGGACATCACCACTTTGACCTAAATCTCCTCATTTAATCTTCTTCTTGTCTCTTGGATAACAATCAGCCCCCTAATTGTCTTAATCTCACTGGTCGTTTATTGTCCCCTGCACTTCATGCGGCGCCACAGAACAAAAACATTAACCACAGATCAATACTTGGCATCGGGCCACAATCGCCAACCATGGTCTTCATCAACTTTGGCTGATTTGAGGTCAGGATGAATCTAATTGAAATAAAGTGAAGCCGAGAAAATTGAAAGACATAATGAGAAAAAAATTGAGAATTGAAGTAAAGCGTTGCTTTTTTCCCTCCAAACTTTTATATAGAACATCCTCACGAGACGTTATTTCATACCACAACATTGCAATGACCATATTAAAAAGGTATTTTGAAAAAAAACATACTTTATGGAACGAATTATAGAGTTATATATAATAAATATAAACTCAAATTTACAAGTTGTCATGTTTTTGTCAGACCTTTTGTGTTGTTGTATAGCTACAACATTATGGCTCCTTCTGCAGTTGACATGAAGATGATCAACAGCTGCTAATGGATCAGCTATAATCCATACATCCATCAGTGAACCACTAATACCTAATCAGGGTCGTGGGGGTTTCCCAGCAGCCACTGTGAAAGGCAGGACTACACACACACACACACACACACACACACACACAAGGTAAACATGATGTATGTATAAGCACCCTCTGCTTCTGTGAATTAATTTAAAAGCATCAGCCAGGGATTGTAAACACCCTCTTCAAATCTTTAAATCTCTAACTTAAACAAATGTGTACATGTCGATTCATAAATGGTGAAGCATTTGGAATAGCACTCTCAGATAAATTATAAAACAGCTTCAGGGATTCCAGCCCATGATGTCCCCACAGCAATGGTAAACCCAGGATCAAGGGATGATTCCTGTATGATTCTGAAATGGTGACAAAGGACGCTGATGATCAAAATATTGAGAACAATAATGGATTATCTGTTCCAGTATAGCACCAGTCTGGACCATCTGTTGGAGAATAGAGAGGAGCTGGGGGTTGTGTGTGTACGTGTGTGTATGCATGTATGTGTGCTTGTGTGTGTGTGTGTATGTGTGTGTGTGCGTGCTGTGACAAACAGCAGCAGTTTTTCATTTATTCAAAGAAACCCCTTTTATTTTATTCTCTCTATGCTACATATCAACTTCATTGTTTTTAAAGTTCCACTTTAAATGACACCCCCCCCAACCCCCACCCGTACGCCTGCCACCACCACCACCCTCCCCCAGTGGGTGGGTTGACACCGTCTGACTCTCTGCTCTGCTGTAATCTGATGTGGCTAATCTAATCTCTGTCTTCACAGATTGGCAGTGTACCTATGTCTCTCCAGCCAATTAGTCAATCTGCACAGCACGCCATTTGGGCCAGCCGCCACGGGGGCCTCATCCCTGCCGGCCAAGTCGTGCCGACCACAAAAATGGCTCAGTGAAGGCTCAGAGTGTCTGAGGCCCGGAATGTCTGCTTCCATAACAGCCCATCTGCCTTTTGGCTTGGCCTGGTCCACTTTCATCCCCACAGATTATAAGGATCCACTGCAGATTTTATGGCCAATTAAATCACTGACCACCACCCTGGTTAGGTAACCAGCAGTGACTGCTGGTTAAACTGGAGCCCAAATGCTGCTACTTTGTCAGATCGTTTGGATTTTTACAGCAATCATACTAACAACCTGAAGAAGTATTCCAAGTACAAGACAATAGAACAGAGCAGCATTTTATTTTCTGAATGGCGAATCATGTGAAGCTGATATTTATTGCTGAGTCATCAAAGTCTCCTAGTCCAAGACCGGGTCAAGGGTCACTGTTACAGAGCTACATGGAGTATAATACATCATGTTAGAAAAGTTATATGCTTCTTTGCCCTTAATCTTCTCTTTGTAATGTGTGCTTAAATATATAAATATGTATTTGAATTTCAGTGTTATTGTAAACATGTTTATACTGACTCTAATAAGACCTCTATACTGTGGTGTAATATGCATGGTCAATTATTCTGGCTACCATCATTTAGCAAGCATCAATCATATAATTTTTTATCTGTATCTAATATAAAATGTAATTAAATAATTAAATCAAGCATTGTTACTGTGGTAAATATACAGAAACAAGGTCAGAGGCCTCCTAACAGCTTATTTTCTCATCTAGCAGTCTCACTTAATCACCTTAACTAAATTAGTTTGAAATTAGCCCTCTTTCAAACTCCTCTCCATCTCTCCCCTCTTATCCTCCCCCTTTTTTCTCCCCAGTCGTTTTCACAGCTTTGTGGATTAGACGGATTACACGTCTGAAACTCTGTTTTTGTTGCTTCTTCGTTCTGTGGTCTCTCCCCTACTGTCCCTCCATCTTGTGGGGTGTTAATCCCAGGTTGCACCCTGTCTCGTGCCGTCTTTGTACTTGTTATTTACTTCACAGAGCCACCGGCTCGTGAGATGGAATACTCCAATTTATGTAAAATCTGAGGAAGCTAACACGGTTTACACAATCTGTTGGTAACCTGCATGTGTCAGGAGATATTGAGATGTCAGATGACTGCACGTTTGGTATAGAGAAAAAAAAATGTACTAAAATTAATTTAGCCAACATGTTATGTGAGATTTAGGGGGCAAAACTGTATATATTTTCTTAACTTTCTTGATCCAGGATAATTTTTTACAATGGCAGGAATCATACAGCTAACAAGGTAAATGTAGTAAAAACATCTTAAACATGTTATTTCACCACACTTCACCGCTGTAGTAAAGTGACCTAAATAGAACTGATTTCTGGCAGCCGTCATCATTTGTAGATGCAAAACATTTCAGATAAGACTGAATGGACAACAGATGAAATGGCGTCATTCACAAGAGTCTTTAACAATCTTTGGATTCAAAAAGCGACATCAATAGTAAAAATAGTTCAGAAACTCTTGAAAAGAGAAGCGTTTTCTCTCGTAGGCGAACATTTAAAGAAGAGGAACAGTTAAACGACGCAGAAAGACGTCGTTTAAGCCACCGCTCCGCGCACGAGCCCTTGATGATGTCATTTCCGGCTTCAAGTTCGCGCGGGTTGTACAAACGCGCGAGAGCTTTCAGAAAGTTTCACTTTCACTCTGAAACCGTGGTTCTCCCGTCGAGCCGCCCAGAAGCGTTATAACAAGGAAAAACAGCCGAAGGGCGAGTCGAGCCGAAGACATGGCCTTTAATTACCCGAATGCGAGAAGAGATGAGACGAAGGTCAGTTTTAGAAGCTGCTGTTCGCTGTCGTTGGTAAATTCAGCTGGTCAAGCAAGAAAAGCGAGAGAGCGAGAGCAGGAAGTGGTGGGGGGAGGCCGTGCACAACGGCGAACAGACCACAACTATTAAATCCATTCACGTCGGGAAAAGTAAACCGAATGTATTTTTTATGCTTCATCGCCTCATTTCACAGAAACGGACGGCGTTCCGGGTGAACATTCGAACACAATGAAATGTGCTGATTCACAGTTGCTGATTTTCCCGTCACAGCCTCGGTCCTTGAACGCATCTTCAGAGAAATAAAAATCGTAACCTCAACTTTTATTAGTTTACTTTTTTTTTAGCTTTCTACCAAAGTGCTTCAGAATCTTTACAGTCGAACTATTTGCCGTTTATTATAGACGTCTGAAGTATCACATCCGGGAAACCTGCTTAAAATAGTGAAGGAGGAATCTGCAAACTGTTTAGATTTCATTATATCAGCTACTTTAATGAACCCAACTAGTTCTTTCCACTGTACTTGATGCCAATTTAGGATTTGTGCTCCACAGAAGTCATAATAGATATGTAGACCTGTAGAGGTTCACAAGATGCAGCTTATAAATACTGATTTAAGATGAAGTGTAAACTAAAGGAAGTAATACGTTTTGAATGACGAATGTCGTGTGTGTGCTGTGGTATAGGTGGCTGATTACCATGGAAACAAGATCAGCGATCCATACGAGTGGTTGGAAGACCCCGACAGTGCAGAAACAATGGTATGGTTTGTGAATCAATTTTCAATCACTTCCAATAAAATGGGACTGTGACAAGACTGTAGCGCACGACTTTAGTCAAAACAGCAGTGAAAAAAAAAACCAGTGAAAATTAACAGTGAAACTTTTATAATGGAAAGTATATGTGAATAATTACACAAATTAGCTGAATGTGGGAGAAAGCCACTACAACAGGTACGGTAAGAGCGTGGTTGTTACCCACAAGTGCTCTACGAACAATCAGATAATCACATCAGTGAGTGTGAAACTTCCCAAGTCAGCCAGTTGCTACCCTTGTGGTATCAGGAGTACATTAATGTATTTTTCTGTTGCTAAAGTGTATTTGAGGATCTTCTAATCAACCTTTTTCCTCATTGAAGGCTTTTGTGGAGGAGCAGAACAAACTGACCATGCCGTTCCTGGAGCAGTGTGCTGTCCGCGATCGCTTCCGCCAGCGTCTGACCGAGCTCTATGACTACCCTAAATATAGCTGCCCCTACAAACGAGGGAACAGGTACGATCAAGCTGCATCTTCTCCTAACCAAAACTGTGGGTCTGGGCTAAAGTGTTGGTTTTGACTTGCAGGTATTTCTACTTTCATAATGAAGGTCTTCAGAACCAGGATGTGTTGTATGTCCAAGACGCCCTGGATGCCCCAGCCTCTGTATTTTTTGACCCAAACAAGCTCTCTGAAGATGGCACCGTGGCGCTGAAGAGTGAGCTCAGCTGCTAAGTATAAATATCTCTACAGCACCTACAGAAAAACATGCACGTGCTCTCTCTCTCCTCTTTCAGTGGGCCGGCTGTCAGAGGAGTGTGAATATTTTGCGTATGGGCTGAGCAGCAGTGGTTCTGACTGGGTAACCATCCATTTCATCAAGGCTGATGACCTGACCAAGCTGCCCGACAAACTGGAGAGGGTTAAATTCAGCTGCTTAGCCTGGACGCATGACGCCAAGGGCATCTTTTACAACAGCTACCCACGGCAGGAAGGCAAAACCGACGGTGATTCTTTATTGTTATACGCTGAATGTTGTGACACATGATAATTATCTTTAGTGATCGGCGGCGACCATAAGGCCAAAGGGATTAAACCACAGCTGGAAAAATCCAACCGAGAATGAAAACGTGTACTTTGCAGGTACCGAGACCACGGCCAACATCAACCAGAAGCTCTACTATCACGTCATCGGCACCCAGCAGTCAGAGGACGTTCTGGTTGCAGAGTTTCCTGAACATCCCAAATGGCACAGTTCAGTTACCGTAGGTGCTCCTGGTCATTTATGGTTAAAAGCGGGATCCGGTCTTCGAAGTTCCGATGGAAGTGTTTTGTTGTTTACATGTTTATTCATTTTTTGGGGTGTGGGAATAGTGTCACGTGTCCTTCAACAATAGTAACAAAAAGTTAGATGCGCTTTTGTCTTTTCTTCCATCCAGCTGTCAGATGATGGCAGATATGCTGTTCTGTCCATCACCGAAGGCTGTGAACCTGTTAACCAGCTCTGGTACTGCGACCTGCAGCTGCTCCCAGATGGAATCACGGGTTTGTATCCATTTGATTCCATCGAGGCCTTAAGAAATAGGCCAGTTGTTCCAGCGTGTGAATATTTGCTGGGTGGGTTTTAAAGTTTATGCTGAATTTTCAGCTGTTGAGAGCCTTTGAAGTGTGAGTGAGCTGGGAATATTGACCAGGTTCAGCCGTAAAGCGTCCGCAGCCTTTCTCGATCCCGTCACCAGCATCTAAAGTGCAGGGGTTTTGATCCCCATATTGATTTCAGCCATCTTGTCCTCTAGGTCCGCTGCCGTGGGTCAAACTTGTAGACAACTTTGAGGCCCAGTACTCCTACATCACCAATGAGGGAACGTTGTTCACGTTCCACTCCAACCTGGATGCTCCTCGCTATCGGCTCATCAACATCGACATCCAGAGACCGGAGCGGCAGCATTGGACCACCATCATTCCACAGCATGAGAAGGACGTCATGAGTGAGCACAAACGCGTTGCTATGACTACTGTTCTGCGCCATGTCAAAACTCAGCCAAACTTTACATAAATTGCCAACACATGGATTCACACTTCCACAATTGCGAACATGTAGTCTTGCAAAAACAACACACAAAATATGTGAAAATAGACCAAGGTTTCGATCCCACCACAATGACCAGGAAGTTGTTTGTCTGTGACTGCAGAGGTTCGTCAAAGGAAACTCAAACTTGGATCACAAGCACGTTTTTTGCCATGGTTATGACTCACTGAAGTTATGGAAGAGTGGAAACCCAGAGATACGTGAGATGTGCAACACCATTGTGAACGTACAGGTCAAGCTCAAGAAAATGTGGTCAGACACTGGTTTATTCATGCATTCATCTGAGTTTAAACACCCAAATGCTTGGGAACAATAGTGTATTCCAATATTATTATTAGATAATTTAGTGTCAGACCCAGAATGATTCACTGAGTGTGAATAAAATCATCATCATTCAGTTCACTTTTACTTATATAGCCTCTGTTACAGTCAAGATTGTCTGTAGGCACTTTAAAGAAGCCCAGAGCTTGATGGTGGAAAAAGGACAGAGAGCAGTAATTTTGCAGAGGATTCTGAGTGGTTCAGTAAGGCCATTTAGCAGATCAGTGGCGGGGGGGCACTGAGGGAATAAATGTTTGTTTCCTGCTTAAAAGCCACAGAATAATATGACCCACATTATGCACAATTATTATAATTAATAATGTTACTTCTGTAGTGTTCACAATTGAGCTAGTGCCATTTTGTCCTCACCCTGTCGGCCCCGGGGTGTTTACCATTATGGAATTCATGTAAAGTTTGACAGTAAGTGTTCAACAGTCAGAGAAGCTCCCATTGACGTTCATGTTTTATGAACCACAGCGCCCCCTGCTGGCCTCCGCTGCCCTATTGTGGAGTGTGTGTAGTTCATGTATTTCCTGTCCATCGTATTTGACACCCAATAACAGAAACAACTATCATGTTCATGTTATTTTACTTCTTTTTTATGTGTCTTTAGCTCAGTAGAGGCTGATTTTTCTGTTTTTGCTATTTATTTATTTTTGTCTAACAAATTAGCTCCGCTGCGTTTGGAAGACATTTCGCATGCACTACTTAACATTTTTAATCAAAGGTCAAGGTTTTGGAAAATGATTTAATAAGTCAGATTTTAAGAATTCATTTGTTAACGCCAGACAATTTCACACATTTAGCAGAATAAGATGATAAAGCGCTGACATTTTCTCCCCCAAAGGTCAACTTTACTGTGATATACCGCAACTTACGCTCCATTACTGCCGAACACTGTGCCCATTTTTCACATTTAATCAGGCAGCGCAGTGGTGACATTAGTTTTGGGACGGGCACATGCACGAGCGTGTCTATAAAGTATTGATTGTCATGTTTTCTTTAACAAATAAGTTAACTCATAACTGTTTGGTGACAGGGACACAATTATAACTGTTTTAGGAGTCTTGAGAGACATTATTGTGACCTGCAGCTTGAGTAGTCCTCAGGTGCAACCAGAATAGTGAAGAGTTTTCTGTCTATCTGTAGGTTTTGCCTCCTGCGTGAACCAGCGCTACCTGCTGGTCAATTATCTCCACGACGTCAAGGACATTCTGCAGGTTTACGAGTTGTCCACAGGCCAGCTGGTCAGGAACCTTCCGCTCAAAGTTGGCACGGTGTGTGGTGTGAGCTGCAAGAAGAAACATTCAGAGTTCTTCTACAAGTTCACCTCCTTCACAACACCAGGTAGAAATCCTTCTGATTTTTGTGTTGGATCTAGAAATCAGTAATCAGTAAGTAAGGAGCAGCACTGGGTGGCTAGTTTGGACCCGGCCAAATAGTGCGACACCATTATTGCTGTAGCAGAACATGTTTGGAGTTTGTTGAAATCTGGCGTTCCATTTTGTCTGAATATCATCCGTCCGCTCTGAATGGGACCGCTCTGCTCTGTCCTGCTCAGCTATCATTTATCACTGTGACCTGAGCGAGCTCAACCCAGAGCCCAAAGTCTTCAGGGAGGTGGAGGTGAAAGGCATCAAGCAGGAGGATTTCCAAACCAACCAGGTGATCACTCCCTAATTTCCGGATGCTTCTCTCCTTTTCCGATATGCTGTCATATCATGATGCAAAGTTCCCAGAATCCCTTTCACTGGGAACCAGGGAGTCGAACATGACGTATATAAACGGCTCTTTTAGGACGGAAATGCAAACACTGACGCAAACGTCTCTTCATATCTGTTCAGGTGTTCTACTCCAGTAAAGATGGAACCAAAATCCCCATGTTTTTAGTCCACTCCCAGTGCCTGAAGAAGGACGGGACTCATCCTGTGTTCCTGTACGGCTATGGAGGCTTTGAAGCATCCATCCAGCCGTACTACAAGTGAGACGGCCGCTCCTTCCAAAGTGCCCTAATCCAGTGTAATCACGCCGCTCTTTGTTCTCCGCTGATGGAGCTAATGGGGAAGAGAGTTACTGATTAGAGAGCGCATGACAGTGAGCTGATTGCTGCTTGTTGCCAGTGTTTAAAAGTCCTCAGCGGGATTAATAGAAAGATGTTTTTTGTAGTGTGTGTGATTGGTCTGAAGCTGCTGGGGGTTCCTCGCAAAAATGAGGCCATCAAAAACTCTGGAAATGATCAACATGGAGATTACCCAGCAGAGCGTCTGAAGAAAAGGGATTTTGCTTTTCATAGACAGGTGATTTCCTTTCTTGCTTTGCTGTCATCAGCGTTGCTTACCTGCTGTTTGTGAGGCACCTTGGAGGAATCCTGGCGGTGGCCAACATCCGGGGGGGTGGAGAGTACGGCCTCACCTGGCACAAAGGTACAGATGTGGCAGACGCGGCCTCAACCGGCAGAGTAGCGGAGTAACGGCCGTTGTGGTGTGATGGCAGGTGGCACGTTGGGGAACAAGCAGAATTGCTTCGATGACTTCCAGTGTGCAGCCGAATATCTGATCCAGGAAAACTACACCGTCGCCAGTCGCATTGCTGTCAACGGAGCCTCCAACGGAGGCCTGCTTGTGGGTGAGTAGAGCTCCTCTTAAAGGTAAATCCCACAGACGACGACAGTGCACAGGTTTCGGTGTGTGTGCACCACCTGATTCCTCTTTCATTCATATGATTTAAGCCTCTTCATTTGCTGACGACCATCATTTGAATCACAATCCCGCTTTTTCTGCTTTATATCACCTCATTGGCGTAATTGATCATGTCATATTTCTCAAACACTAGTTAGCCACTCACTTTCAATTAATTTGGTTATTAAACAGCACATTAAACCTGTCTTAGCGGTTTCATTTACCAACGGCTTCCTGCCATATGGCAGCGCACAATCACACCTCTATCGCAGAAGCACAAGCTGTTCTCTTCAAGCGACGAGGGAAGGAAAAAGGAGGGTGAACGAGGGTTTGACGGCAAGTTTTAACACGTTTCGAATCCTCTCACAGCCGCCTGCGTTAACCAGCGTCCGGATTTGTTCGGCTGCGCGGTGGCGGAGGTCGGCGTGATGGACATGCTGAAGTTCCACAAATTCACCATCGGCCACGCTTGGACCACTGACTACGGCTGCTCGGACAACCCTGAGCAGTTTGAGTGGCTCATCAAGTACTAAAACCTCACACACACACATAAAACATGCGTGTTCATGGGGAAGCTTCACGTGTTTCTGGTCCTACTCACCCGTCCGTCTCTTCCCATCTTCTCTCAGGTACTCCCCCCTCCATAATCTGCCTCCTCCACCTTACTCCGGCCCTCCCTACCCTGCCGTTCTGCTTCTGACGGCTGACCACGACGACCGCGTGGTGCCTCTCCACACCCTGAAGTACTGCGCCGCGCTGCAGCACGGCGTCGGCGGCAGCCCCGAGCAGCGCCAGCCTCTGATGGTCAGAGTGGACACACGCAGCGGCCACGGCGCAGGCAAACCCACCTCAAAGGTCATCCTGGAGGACACAGACATCTTTTCCTTCATCGCTGAGACGCTCGGACTCAGCTGGAGGGACTGATGAGGTCAGCAGTAACTGAGGGAGCAAAACATGTTAAAGGACAGTTTCAGCAGCATCATTTTGCTGTGTATCATAATCTGATCCAGGACCTGGCTGAAATTATGGGCTATTCCCCAGTTAGTTCAATACTGTATTGTGAAGACTCAAAAGAAAATAAAACATTATTGGTCATAAAATGCCAAAATATGGAATTCCATGGCTGGTGAAAATCAAGTTTCTTTTTTTTTTTACAGAGTCAAATAACTATTTTACAGAATGAACACATATTAGTGTGGTGAGAAATAGTTAAATTGATTATAAAATAATTAATAAACTGGCTGTTCGTTCATCCACCCCCGATACTGATGAAGCAGCTCTTTGATGTCCACGCTGATATGTTAGGAATAAAGCTTGATGTGCATCCGCTTCGCTGCGCTGTTTGAATTAGAATTTATCTTTTCAGGTTTCTGAGCCCAAACCCCATCCTCCCTGCAAACACACTAAAGCATCAAGAGCTTCATCACCACTAAAAGTGAAAATGGAAAAATATTTTGCAAGACGCCAAAGGGGGCAGCAACAGAATGAGTACATTCCTCCATATTTAGTCAAACTCAGGTTTAATGGGGTGGTGCAGTTCAGTACCCGCAGCTTCGTAATTTTCCTGCAACTGGTAACACGACCCAAACACACTGAACTACCTAAAACGACTGAAACCGACCTACTAGCTTAGCCTGTGGTGCAATTCTGCTATTGTCCACCAGGCGACAGTGTGGGAGCACTAAACTCGAGCTCCATCGTCTAGTTACGCCTCAAGGTCAACGGCTGGCTTCACTTTACTGTCATGTTTAGCTGCTTCATTGAGGCGGTGGAATGGAAACTCACCCTCTGCTACATCTTTAATTGTGTCACTCAGCTGGCCTATCTGCTTGGGGGGGTGGGATAATAAGATCAGAGGAGACAAGTAGGATGTGTTAAACAGCAGCAGAACAACACGAAGTCTGGACTGAAAGGCTGACAGCAAATAGTGAACACTGCAACAAGAAACGTCCACAGATTAGGCAGCGGTGATTGGCAGCAGGATATGTGGTGAGAAAGCAAATAGAAACCGGAGAGGACGTGCACTAATGGAGAGTCGGGGTGCGCTCGGGCGGACGGACAGATGGACAACTGTTTGAACTGTCAAAGAATGAGTCAGAAAGTCTCCCCCAGTCTGCTGGAGCAGAGGGAGACAAGTTGTCGGTCACTCAGAGTTTAATCTCTGCTCAGTGGGACGTTGTGATGTATATAAGTCATATAAGTCCCCTTTCATGGAAAGATGGGATGGAAAAAAGGAGCAAAGCAGGATTTGAAGACAATGATTCTTGGACACAGGGGCAAAGCGGTTGAATGAAGCCGGCAGAGACAAAGCCTGTAATAAGCTGGACGTATGAGAGACGGTGAGAGAAGGGGGGTTAAAATCGTGCTGCAAGAAGGCTGCAACGTGACACTGGGGAGTGTCCTGGAGGATTGGGGAGACCTTCGCTGCTTCCTTTCATTCCTTCACCCCCTCTTCACCTCGTTCTCTTCTCTGGGCACACACTCGCGTGCTCTCGGGAGGAACGCACGCTTTAGCTCACAAAAGCCTGACAGTGTCCCAGCTGCTCAGGTTCTTACCCTCGTGCTCCGTTTGTTTACTCCGCTCCCTCCATAATGCAGGGATTAATTTCTCAAAGCCGATTTGAGCTGCCGCACGATTGGACGAAGAGCGCAGAGCAGAACTTTTGTGCCGGTGGAAGTTTCTCCTTCACACTGGCTTAGAGGTGGACTCCTCTCTCCTTTATGCCACTTGCTTTAATCTTCAAACCAAGCGGAGGGAGCGAGGGGATCGAGGGAGGACAAGAAACAGAGAGGACTAGCCACACTGCTGGGAATCACTAATGTCTCTATAGTGACTCCCCCCCCGCCCCACATTAATATCCAAGGCTGCTACTACTAAACGAGTGCATGTTGGGAAAAGCATATTTACTCTGTGCGACAGTCTGATTTTCTTGGCGGATCCCTAAACAGCAGAGACAAAGATTCCATGCAAAACCCGAAGGACTTTATTTAACTAACAACCAAAAGGGAAAATAACAGGAAAGGATCTGTCCGTTGGTTAATCGGGTCAGGGGAATCAAGAGGAAACCAGGGGAAAACGATCTGGAACTCAGGAAAACACAGCTGGGAACGCTGGAGCTCAATTCACACGTTGAGGAAGGGACCATCTGGCTGGTGGGGGGGGAGTCGCAGGTAGGCTTAAGCAACCGAGGCCGAGTAATTTGCAGCAACTGGTGTGTCTGCTTAATTAATCCTCCACACCCTCCTCAGCCCTGCACCGAAAGAGAGGAGAGGGAAGAAAAACGGGAAGAATAAAAGACAAAACAGGACTCTTCCGACAAGCATAAGCACATATTCCATAGATGCTGAGTAATGAGGATAAATAGCAGAAAATGGAGATATGAGATATCTTATTGATATCACGCTGGTTCCCTTCTGCTGTCAGCTGATCCAGAGGTCCCCGTGGACCGGCTGGTGCTGCAGGTTTGACACTACCAGCCTGCAGGAATTACAGGCAGGAGGTTCCCGTCCCTGTAAATGAGACATCAGGGCTGCGTAAGGTGGGTTTTTAACTGTTGCCGAGGGACAACGGCAGATTGCCAAAGATGTTTTGGTGAGCTGAGGGTGGCGCCGCACAAGCCCTAATCCAGCAACAGTCTTCGTTAACAACAAAGACAAATACAGACTCGGGGAGATAATCGTGGCTGGGCAACAGGTCAGCGTGCAGATGCCAGAGACGAATTAGGAACAGGCTGAGCCGGTACCGGGGTTGAGGAAAAACCGCCAGAGAGCCGCGGCAGGATAGGCCATAGAGGTCAGGTGGATGGATGCAGGTGTGGGCGGAGCTTCCAAGTAATGGGAGGGACAGAGAAGTAATGGCAGGCGGATCTTCACGCCGTCATTACCTAAAATGATTGTTGGTCTTTGGAAACAGCTTAAATCATTGTGACAACACAGAAATGCATTCATTGAATGTGTTTGTGCTCCCTCTCCCTCAGAAAAAAGAAAAAAAGAATAACAAAAGAACAGCTTCCCACAAACTCAAGATTAGTTTTCTTTTCTAGTTTAATTTTCTCTGAGCTCTTGGAGGAATCTGTGCGCGTCTGTCCGCCGTCTCATTTAGGGAGAATAAACAGACAAATCTGATTGAAGATTTTGCCTCAGAACCCTGAAAAGAGGCCAGGCAGCACCACCCTGACCTGCTGGAGTGGAGCCGAGCTGGGGGGGTAGTCAATGTCAAGGTGGAAGACTGACTGCCATCATCTATGCAGACAGACACCCCCTCCCAGTCTCTGATGAAAAAAGGCCTTTTAGTTCCTTAGAAACACAATTGGAGCTTTAGAAAAACACAAATATAATGAGTCTTAAATGAAATGAGCCTTTACTCACTGTTAATCCAAGCGAGAATGTTTGGGTTGTTGGGTCGAGCCGTGTTTTACTGCGACGGGGGCTCAGATGCCGGGGGTGTCTCCAGGAGGCGATGCCAGATCGTGTGGGAGGTTCAGCAAAGGTCCAGAGATGAAACTCATTAAGTCTCCAGCTCTCCTCCTCCTCTCTGGTGCGACCGTGATCTAAATATATGGCTCGCCGCCGCACGTGCATGAAGTTAAATAAGGAGATCCTCTTCCCAGATGTCCGCCTGTGGACGAGCTACACACATGCTCAGCGGTTGGCACACGCGCGCCGACCCATGAGCGCAGGTACGGAGGCGCGCAGCAGCACTCACTTCTGCCCACCCACACGGTCGCCCACAGCAATCCTACGCAACCTTCATTAGCATTCGCAATAACTTCTCATTCGCTCAGTGCTGGTGTAAAGGTGGGCGTTGTGTAATAAAGCAGTAAATAATATAGCCTCCGCCTCGGAGAGAGAGAGAGAGAAGTTCAGAGAGCAGCAAGCAACGGCGTTTGGAGAAGAATAATTGCAGTTAGCAAATTGTCCAAAAGTTGGAAGTCAATAAAAAGAAAGCTAATGAGGGATGTTAAAGGTCAAAAGGTCAATGTGACAGGTTGGACTCGGAGGCAATTCAGAGGTTTGAGCGCTGAAAACCTTAAAATGTTGATGTTCCTCCACTCTTCCCACACTCAAAGTGATGGTGGACTAACTACTGACATTCAATGATGTCAGGAAGAGCTTTTGTTTGGACTTGTTTTCAAAGGGATTTGGTGCTGATAAGAACCAGGCGGAGCTTAAATGAAGAGGGTGGGGCTGCAATGAAGAGGGCGTGGCTGAAACTTTACATTAAATTTACAATACAAAAATAAGACACAAAACAAGTAATTTGCTCATATTGATTTTTTTTAATAACACGTTTCAATTTTGCAACAGCCATCAGATTTTTTTTTTTTAATTATTATTATTACAGGTAAAAATCATCAAAAAAGCTAACAACAAAAATGTTTTTCCAGGTTTTATATTCCAAACACTGTAGTTTCTTGTCTAGGTCCCTACATTTCAAACAAAAACCCTTACACAGTGAGCAGATATTATATTCAACACATTGTTCTTCAAACAAATTATAAAAATAGATTTAGCATTTTCAAATACATATGTACACTATTAAACATGTACAGAATGGTCACAGTAACAGAGAGGGGAAGAAATTTCATTCATCATGGTGATGAGGTCCGTGTGTGTGTGTGTGTGTGTGTGTGTGTGTCTGTGAGTGTGTGTCAAAGGGACTGTCTGAGTAGCTTCATAACTAGCTTTTTTTAAAATTTCACAAACAGATATTTAAAGAGGAATTGATGTGGAGAAGGAGCGCAAAAACTCCTGTTCTGATTAAACCAGTCGCCAAAATGCAAATAAAAATATGTCCCACCTCCAGCCTTCATCTGAGACGGGCAGAACTCTGTACAGAGAGAACTGTTGGAGTTTCCTGGCGAAGCAAAGCGCCTTCACCACGTTCCGTCAGACTGTATTTGCTCTTCAACACGCTAAAGTCGGCAGCCTGTCCACTGAGGATGGACAGAACTGTCCAATCGTGTGAACACACAGATCCTGTAGACGTCCTCATCTCTCATGTCTCGTGTTTCCGACTCAAACCGAAGCACAGAGGAGACATCCGCCTTACTCGACATCTTAAATAAATAAAGCCTCTTCTCTGGAGGGATTTGCATATGTTAGCACTAATAAATATGGATAAATATTAGATCGGAGCCGCCTTCCAGGGTCGGCCTACGCAGAGTTCAGAAATGTGGTAACGAGGAAGGACGATGATCTTAGCCAGATGGCGTCCGCAGGGTTAATATGTGAAACTGACGGTTTACGGATACAAAAGCGTAAAAGAGGAAAGAAGCAAATAAAAAAGGAAGCGTGACTCACGTTCTCAATCATCCACTGAACATTTAGGTTCTGCAGCACTTGTTTAAACATCACTGAAAAAGAAAGGCTGGAAGAGCGGCCGTAGATCTCTGCGGCCCAGTTCGCCCAGTCGGCCCCCTTTAGGGGATCTAGAAGGTCGCTCTCTGTGCGTTTGAGGCCTCGGTCCACTTCCAGGAGCTGGAGACGGGACAGCGCAGGCTCCTCAGGTTCCAGGAGCTGACATTCCAGCAAAGGTTCATCTTCCTTCACCATCAGCTGTGATGAAGCAACTCCTGTTTTATGTGGAACCAGCAGCACCAGTTCAGAGAACTGGGAAACCGATATCGCCTTTTCTGTGAATTTGTGTTTCGGTAAAGCAAAAGTACCAAAAACAAAAAGCAAAAACTGGTAGAATGTGTTTACAGGCTGGTGGTTTGCTGTCCCACTATAGACATTTCCTGTCTGATCCAGACCCAGTCACGTGGCTCTGGCAGTTACCGAGGTGCAGATAAAGGTCACAATAAATATGGCGTGACTTTACGTCTCTGCTGTCCCCCGTCACAACAGGAACAGAGCTCGTCTCTGTGGGGGTCCGTAGAAAACGGGGAAGGAGAGAAGCACGAGGAAGAGTGGGAGTAGTTGGAGGAGTGCAGCTAGCAGAAAGATCTGCTCTCTTCTTCCCTCTCTCATGTCGCCCGTCTGCACACACCAGCGGGTCTGTAGCAGCAGCGCCGGACTCACCGTCTCACTCAGCCGTCAGACCTGCACGCCGCGGCCGTGCATTTGGATAACCTGGGCTCGGAGGGACTGGATGGCAGCCAGGATCAGCTTCTGGTGCTCCAGGGACGTGATGCCAAGGCTCAGCACATCCCTGTGCAAACACAAATCAAAGGATTTCAAGTGGATATGATGATGTGGCTTAATGAGAAACTGTGAGGAGAGGCAGCGAAACGAGGAAGCGGCCACATTTCTCTGCTAGAGGTTATCTCATCTGTCTCTTGTTCAGCTGAATGAAACACAGTTGGACACAACCACTCACTGTACAGTCATCCGTGCCACGGACTCCAAGTAGCAGTAGCCCGCAGCGGTGAAGTTGTCCTTGTATCTGCCCATATCCACGGCGTCCAGCCACTCCCCCACCGAGTTAAAGGCTGGGAAGGACGGGAGGGGCCTGTCCGCTAGTGTGATGGACGAACTCAGCGTTCTAGAGGAAGAGAAGGCTTGATTGTGGATATCCAGCCATCCGCCGGGTGGACACATGCAGCCGGTCCCAGAGCGTACCTGCGCGCCAGCGTGGAGGAACCGATGCCGTCGGGGGAGCGGATGCTCTTGCTCAGAGCCGAGTGGATCTGGCTGAAGCTGGGTCTCTCCGTCCGCTCCTTCTGCCAGCAGTCCAGCATCAGCTGATGGAGATGAGGGGGGCAGTTGACTGGAGCCGGGAGCCTGAAACCATCCTCGATGGCCTTGATCACCTGCACGGGACCCACAAGCAGAAGAGACGGATTCTATGAGATTTGGCTGGCGCAACGTTTCAGCCGCTCCTACGACAATGACTCTAAACTCCCCAAAGAGAATGTGGAAAACAGTGGAGGGAATACGGTAAATCCTGAAAAACGTCGCTGAAAAAACACTTTGTTGCCGAGAAGCTTGAAAACGCTGCCGCTTCCATTTCCCATCATTAATTAAAACACCTGTTGGAGTTGCTGCGCGGCTTCTGAGTCAGCATCATAAAACTACATTTCAGGGAAAACGACGGCATCAGCAGATCACAAACGGAGAAGCTACAGCGGTGGCGGGGGTGGGGGGCATTACTGCAAGTAGTTTATTATGGATTGATTTAGAACCCATGACTGGAATTTGACTTTTTAACTGCAACACATTATAACTATATGCTATTATCAAACTTAAATCTTCTGCTTCTAATCATTTCACCTCAATTCATTCATGAAGGATCGCTCCAAGATATCAGGGAAGGTACAGGACACACACTCTGCTGAACGACAGTAATCAGTTTGGAGGACAATCGCTGAAAGGGTGTGATTATTTCCCTAAAACACTCGGCTGCCCACTGTCCTGGGCGCCGATCGGCCTAAACAGCCTTCATGAAAAGCTTTTCAGCGTTTGACATTTTCCATTTAATCAAAGTCGTTAGTTAAAGGTCGTGTTGGATCACAGGTGGACAAGCCCACCACAATTCCGCCACCATATAACGTATCAATTTAAAGCGGATTAATATCCCCACTGCGTTACAAGCCTGACCTTTGCCCTCTCAATTGGAAAGTTTGATAATACCGGCTGGCCTGAGAGCGAACTTTCTCCTGCCTCGTGAAAGGGCAGCAGAGGCGCCGGGAAAAAAAAGAGATTACTGTTAAAAAGCAGCTATTCTTGTGGCTCCTGAATAACTCATGCATAATAATTCAGGACATTCAAAAATGGAACATGCTAATAATCTCCCGCTTTTTAACTATGCACCTGCCTGCATTAAATATAGGTGTTATTTCACAGTGACAGTAATTTCAGAGGGCATTAGCATGATTAAGCCTTTAGACTCGCGGAATAAAAATTAAAATATCCGCGTCTGAGCTGCTTCCATAAGGGGAAAATAATCAGCGCTCATCTCTTGGGCACAGTTGTTTCACACACCCAAGTGAACATTACAAGCCCGACTTGCTCCCAAAAGTTGAATAAAAACGACCTTTTCCAAGGACAAAGGCAAGCGGCCGCCCACGTTGACCTTCGAAATTGTAGGTTTCCAGTGGCGGCAGCGTGGTCCTATCGACCAGATGATCTTTTCCCCTTTAAAAGGTGAGAGCTGCACATTTACTGCAAGAATTCTTAGGGGCAGATTTATTTTTTCAATATTTTAAGCACGATGACACACGGGGGAACAGGGAGAGGCCACTGGAAGGGGGTCAACACATCCTTAAGAGAAAACAGGATTGGTCACGGAGCTGATGCGGACTTACAAAGGGAGACTTAGGCCCCGCAAAAGCTTTCAGAGGTACTGGGGCTTCTTGGCTTCCTTTAATAAGATCCAGCCTGGATGTGGCTGGTTCACTGATGGAGGGAGGGGGAAGTAAATGTGGGCCAGGGGGAGGAATAGGAAAGGACGCGACTGGAGAGATTAACAGAAAGTGCACTCCAATCTCACACACACACACACACACTTACGTCCTGGTTGCCCATGTCCCAGTAGGGTCTCTCTCCGTAGGACATGACCTCCCACATCACGATCCCGAAGCTCCAGACGTCCGAGGCTGAGGAAAAGCGGTGGTACTGGATGGCCTCTGGGGCGGTCCACAGCACCACGCTCTTCCCTCCGTGCTAGCGGGACAGACGGGGAAGGAAAGGTTGCCACGCTGTAATATTCTCTTTGAAACGAGCTGAACATGGTTTCAGGAGAGTCGTTAGTCGAGTCCTTGGAGATGTTTCTCCAACAGCAGAATTATCTGCTGCACCACACAGGACCTTCGTTAAAGAGCCTTTGATCTACAATATTGTCATTTTATTCAAATTTATATCCAAGATAGTTTGAACTGACACTTTTTTTATTTCCTAATTACAAAAAAGAGACAAACAATTCAACATTGAGGGCAAAATGTGTTTTTAATTTAAATGTATATTCAGTAATTTGATTAAATCCTAATTACTGTTATAATCTTTTTAATCCCCCACATTTGGCACTGACAGTTTAGCATCTAAATATCAAGAAGTGTCACCTCATATTTACAAATGTGAGGACAGATGGAAAGAAAACCCTGAATGACATCACAGGACGAATCAAGATGCTTTAATGTTCACAATGCAAATAATAGCATTCAGAAGTTAAAAAGCCTAAAATTCAAACTCTAAAAAAATACATCTTAAAAGAAATTAAATAATAAATCAAAAAGTTGTTAATCTTGCTAATTACAACCACGGATGATCCGTTTTATTATTGAAAGCAGTGTCATTATTTTTAATTTATTTAAATGTATTCAACATGATTCCTGCCAATCAATCAGTATTTCTAAATGGCTCTTACCATTGTGGTGTAAATAGCCTCAATCTTGTCCTCCTGAAGGGGTCTGAAGCCAGACACCTTGCAGCCCAGGTTGGAGTTGACGAGCACCTGAGACGGACAGAAGAGACGTAGAAACCAGGACGGTTACACTCAAAAGGGAACCACGATGTTTGTGTTCAGTGTTTCCACATGAGGCAGCGCAAAATAAAAGCTTTTTCCTCCCGATGTGTTCATCAAACCTGCACAGAAGCCTCAGCGGTCCGCCCACATCATCCATCCCAGCTGTTCTCACCTTGTGTGCAGCCAGTCGCTTGTGGACGAAGCCCATTTCAGTGAGGTACTTCATCCCCGACGCCACTCCAGTCAACATGTCCATCAGCTGCATCACACTCAGCTGGCCTTCATGCTTCTGTGCAGACCGACGGACAAAAAGGGAGCAGAGAAAAATGAAAGCGTGAGCAGAGGAGCGACGCAGTGATCCAAGAGAAGGTAAAAAAAAAAGCATTAGTGTGGTACAATAATGTGCTCACTGGGCACAATCTCTTTATTTGGAGAAAGGAAACAAACAGCCATTAATTTCTACGCTAAAGCGTCCTGCAGTGGTTCACAGAGCAGCGGGCCTAACAGCAGTTCGGAGCAGCTCGCAGCATCTTTAACACAGAAGCCTCCGCTTGTGAGGGTAATTATGGAACATTTAATAAGCTGGCGTATTACTGCCTGAGGACGACACCAGGGCCCAAACAGCAGCGCTCAGATATAAGAGAGGATGTAAAAGAAGAGCCGAGGAACAAGACAGGATTTGGAGTAAAAGAAGTTAAGTTTCCTTTTTCTTTGAGTCTTCACCAGCTCCACCTTCGACCCGGATTAGCCTGCGTTTACAAGCTGAGCAGAATCTTTGGCACCACTTAAGAAAAGTCACTTTTTCAGTCATTATTACATTTATGCCTTACTTAATATCATATAGTTTTGTGTATGTCAATGAGCTATAACTTTCTTATTCGGTTATTACAGGATAATAATGTTACAGAAATGCTTCATTCTTATTTTAAAATATGTTCTTATATGGGCTAACACCTGAAATATGCACCATACGAATGTTTTTATAAATACTACATATACAGGCTGTGACTTGTTAAACTAACTCAATATTTATTCCTTGATAAAATCAGCAAGAACATTAAAAACCTACCCTTAAAAAGGAATCCAGGGCTCCGTTTGACATGCTCTCCTCGATGATCATCATGGTGTTTCCTGCAGGGGCACAAAAAGACAGCGGGGCATGAAGGAGAAGTACTGGGTGAATCCCAGTACAGAAAGGAACATAACAGAGACACAAAGAGGGAGTCTGGACCAGACCGCGGCGCTGCGGGCTTTGTTGGGATCCATCCTTCATCCGGTGAACTGTGCTGAAGTCAGGAGAAGCGGCGAGCTGCCTCGTCTATCTCAGCAAGTTTAACGACCCTCAAACCCAAAAATCACAATGTGTGCAGGTATTCCCGCTCACATTCAGCACACAGGCCAGCACACTGGGTCTGGGACAGATGGTGGGGGTGCAGCTGCGCTGCGAAGTGCACAGAGGAGGAAAATAAGACCGCAGCAGTCAGGAGTGAATAGAGGAAGAGCAGCATCTGAGGTCAGCTGCCTTTGAATTCTGATTCCTCGGATTCGACAGGGACAAGGAACATTATCAAAATCGGTGGTTTCACAGCCCCGAAATCAGATCTTTGGAAAGGTGACCAACAAGAAACATGATGACATGTCAGGCATCCTGAAATGAATCTGAGGTGAGCAGGGACTGTTGGAGGGGGCTGATGGCCCCTCATTAAGGCGGACATGAGCTGGAGGGGGGCGAAAGTACATTTTAAAGAAGCTGAAGGCCAGCTGCAGCGTCATTACGTCCTTTATTCCTAATGAACACACACTCTGGCCTCCTGTTGGGGTGTGGTGGTCTGTTACGGGTGGAGCAGGATGCCTCAATCTGCTCAGCGATTCCTCAACCCTCAGCAACGTGCAACAGCATGGGCTCACACTCCTCTGGTCATGACCAGCTATTATCTCCCCCCGTGCGCATCAGGAGGCCAGCGCTGGTGAAGGGCCGCGCCAGGATCAGGTGGGGTTACTCATGTAAAGCTGGTGATTTGTAGTCTAACAGTCAGTGGGGTGTGTGTGTGCACGTGTGTGTGTGTGTGTAGGCAGGCATGTTCTCATGCCAAGTGAGGTGGCGAGTGAGCAGGTGCTCGTTGATGATGGTGAAAAAAGTGAGCATATGGGACTGACTTTGTGGGTGTGTGAGGGGTGTGTGCACGTGGTTTTGTGCATGTGTGCATGTGATGGTTAGTGAGATTGGACTGAACTCGTTGCCCTGCTGGGTCTCTAGCACCAATTACTGCGGCCCGCACATCTGCTGCCATCCTACTGGGCACAGAGTGTGTTCAGGCATTCCACCCACCTCCACACACACCCTTCTACCTCTATCTTTGTGAGGACATAACCAAACTTTCCCGGTTCCTTACCTAAACCTTATAACATCACAACCAAATGCCTGACCCTGACCCTGACCCAGACCTTAACCCAAGTCCTTTGAAGTTGTGAAAACCAGCCAAAGTGAATGACTATTCTGGAACTCCATATGTAGCAAGTCCAGGAACACGCACACACACAGGACCCCCCCACCCGATTGCTGGAGCACTAGAAATCTTGAAAGTTTCCCTTTCTCCTGCCAATCCCATTAACCTCTCCTCAGTCTCTGGTGCTCATTTTTTTCCCTCCATCTTGCCTTCACCATAGGACCTCAATTGCTCTCCGTCGGCTGCCGTTACCGTCCGCCGTCCTGTCCAGAGCACCCCGCACTCGACTCCTCAACCCTTTCTTCTTTTCCATGCAACCGCCCCACCCGCTCTGCTGGGGGCACTTCCCCCCTCCATTTGTGTGATATTAAAGTAGCTGGAGGAGCTGCAGCAGCTTTAAGATGATCTAAATAGTGCAGATGCCACAAATCTGTGACCTGTGATTCAGTTCAAAAGAACAAGTGATGCCTCAGACTCACCCACTCACCCATCCACCCACCCATCCACCCACCCAGCCAGCCAGCCAGCCAGCCAGCCATCCTACCTCACTACACTTTTATCTCTGTTCCAGAGCACCTGTTGAGCCTTGGCCTCCCAGGATCTTCCTGTCGTCTCACTACTCATTTAATCCTCACTCTCTCTGGTCTCTCCCCAGTGGTCTTGCCTCTCTCCCTGACTGCCTTTTACCGCTGCTTTCTGCTTCATCTCTCTCCCATTGACCTTACCGGTGGTGATGACGCCCTCGAGCCGGATGATGTTGGTGTGGTCAAACTGTCCCAGGATGCCTGCCTCGCTGAGAAAAGAGCGCCGCTGTTTGTCAGAGCAGCCAGCCCGTAATGTCTTTATGGCCACTGGCAGCTCTCTCTTGCTGGGCAGCTTCAGGCAGCCGCGACAAACCTCCCCAAAGTCTCCTGTAATGTGGAAACAAAAGGGGTCACCGGCACCATTGATTAACCTGCAGAGGAAGAACGGAGGAACGGGACTGGACTGGACAGACTGAAGATGTACGTATTCAGTTTTGTGTGCAGATGAAAGTGGTGATAGATAGAGACCTAAGGAGGACGAGTGCAGACACAGACGGCAAAAGAAAGAGGAGGAAGGGATGACGCAAGTGGACAGACAGTATTGAGGAGCAATGAAACACAAAGGGATCAAAGCGAGATCAAAGACTGGGCTGATGCTGTGGAACAGCCAAACGAGGCAAATATAACATCCGGAGCTGCAGAACATGCGGCCCAGCTGGCCTTGACTGGTTTCTTTGAATTTAAGATGGAAAGAAAAACTCTAAATAAGGAGCAATGTGAAGGTTTTATCTTGTCCTTATGATACACCTTCTAAAACAGCCAAAGTTATGGTTCGACACCCAATAAGGGCTATAAAACCAACTTCAGGCAGTACAGCATTGTTGTTAACACGTGCACCCGCGGCGGTACCTGTGTGCACGATCCTCTCTATCTTGATGCTGGAGTTGTCCAACTCCTTGGCAAAGGCGTGCACGGCCTGCAGCAGGTCCTCGCACGTCTCCGGGTCAATGTAGGTCCTCCGTGTGGGGATCTTAACTAAACACACAAAAACAAAAGAATAATGAGCTCACAAATGCATCAGAGGTTCAATTTAATTCATCCAGAAAATGAAAGAAAAAGATCTTTCTCTTGTTCCAGCCCCACAAGGGGACACAGACATGAAAGTTTTAGATCAGGGATGTTTGACAAGCTGAGAAATGGGTCATCATCTGTGACTGGTGGTCGATGCTAATAAGATAATCAGTGATGTTTAAATGTTTGAAAGTAACATGTGCAGTCATGTGACTTCGCTCTGGTTGTGGTTTGGTTAAATTTAAAGTTATCTGGAACTCTATCCAAACAAAGTCTTTACCTCCATCAGAACTGCTGCCTAACAACTAGTAAGTAGCCTAGCCAACATCTAACAAAATAACTCTTTAACAATTGAGTGCAGTTCTTAATTAGGAGACCTTTGACACCGTTTACTGCTCTTTACAGCCAATATTCCGGGAAAAGGTCTGGTAGTTTCCTCTGAAACATACACAGAGGCTTTGCAATGTGATTACAGCTCTGAATCGACCTGAGAGATTCTATACTGTCTGCCCCATAAAGGCTTATTGATCCCTCTCACACACACCAACACACACACACTCACAGAGAGTCAAAATTCCAATTATGAAGCAAATTAAATCTTTTCTATTCGAGGGCAACGCTGAGTGAAAGATCGAAGACTCTTTTCTGTCAAATAACGTTTCCAAACACACTTTTGTAGCTTAAATCTAGCTGTGAGCTGCATAAAGGAGATGCTCTCTGGCCGATGGGTAAAGTCTAGCAGACAACAGAGGCTCGCTCGGACACCATTTAATTCCAATTTAGCAGCACTCCATGTGTCATTATAAAAATGCACCTCTGCTCTTTCTTTGAGTGCTCCTGTTTTGCGTGGCTTTTACTGTATGTGCTGTACTGTAGATGTCCGTCCTCTGGCTGCAGTCAAGAAACAGCCACTATTTTCTTTTAAAAACTGAGGCTATTTTCACACTGTGCATGGCTTCCGTGACCACAGCCAAGCTTGAAACATCATGTCCCCACGGGTGAAAGCAAAACACAGCGGATTGATGACTTCATCACATCCGATTAGTGGTGATCAATCTTTCTCTTTGGTCTAAAAGATCTCTCGTGGACAACCGAAGAAAGCAATCCATGTTCACACAAGAGATACGAATGATTCCAACAGGTTGAAAATGGCCTCAAATGCTGAGAGCCATATGAGAGGCATGCTTCGTTGGCTCTGTGGATGATTACTGTCAGGGTTAAACATGTCACTGCCGTAAGGGATGAAGGGAGAAATGAAACAAGTTCACAGACGGCGGCACGGACCACCGAGCCAGCATTCCAAATACCCTCCCTAAAAGGCTGTCCTATCTTTCTCTATTCATTTCCCCAGACATCTTCTCTCTGTCTGTCTTTCTCCCATGCAATCAAAGGGTGGATGATATCTGAAACTGGTCTGCTAATGGACACTGCAGATGAGTCTTTCCTCCACCCCCCCTCCCTCCGCTGCGTGTTTCTAGGTCACAGACTCCAACATTAAACTAATGTTCTGAGCAGTGTCACTTATGATGAGCCTCTCTGTCTCTGCCAGTTCACTTTTCTCACACCAACGTTTCTCTTCCCATCTCTCTTTTTGCCATCTCATTCTCCCTCCTTACTCGTTCTCCCACTGTGTTACTTGCACGCTCGTTTACTCACCCGTTCCCACTCTTCACCTGTCCTGCAGTGTTAAACTTTAGTCATGGATTGAGTTTTGAAGGAGAACAGATGGAAGAAGGGAAAGCATGTAAATCAGGCTAAAACACACACACGCAGCCTTGCACTTCTGTCTTTGTGAGGACGTTCACACTACATTTCCCATCTCATACCCAAACCATTATAACTATATGAACCAAATGCATAGCTCCAAAACAGGGAGTGGAGTCAAAAGGGGATGTTAGATAAAGACATAAAAACGTGTGCCCATTTATCTAAAAAATAAATCTGTCCACTAACGTGTGTGTGTGTGAGTGTGTGTGTGTGAATGTGTTTGTGTTCATGTTGCATGCTTGTCAGCTGTTGGCATGTCTTTGTTTGGGCAGATTTAATTCCCAGCCACATTGCTTCGGCTCATTATTCATCAGGCAAAGTGGTCCAAACCTCTCCAGAGGGCTCAGCATGCTGGGGGATTAAACAACACAAACGAGCGCACACGCACACACGTTCACCACATTAGCGAAGGCCCGGCTCCCAGAGTTACACGCTAACAAAGATATGACAGAATACTTCCTTTCCGTTGGTGTCAAAAACAAAGTGTTTAGAGCAGAAATCAGCATTAACAACTTTGCACAACATCGGCCAAGACAAAATCATTAAAAGACGTTCATCTCTCACCCACATATTCAGCCCCTCCTCCCCCTGATGTTCAGCTCTTTATCCATCCCATCCTCCTGATCTTGACCCCCACACACACACACACACACACACACACACACTCTCTCTAATGGAGTGTGTCAGAGTGCTAAGCGTGCACTCCAAATTAAAAATTAATGCCATGATGTCGGTTCCTTAAAAACCATCAAATGCACGATATGTGCACGTGCGTGTGTGCGTGTGGTCACATGCATTCCAGCACATAAAGTCAAAGATGAATCTGCACATCGATCCACATTTGGAACATATTAATCCTGGGTCAACCGGCGCTGATACTCACACTGGAAGTAAAGTTCCTCGTCTCCCTCTTGAGAAGCTTTGCTGTAGCCACATTGTCTGTGGAGAAGAAGAAAGACAGCCATCAGCCCCTGTTCCCCAACAGCCCACAAGATGTTCGTCCTGGATTCTAAAAAGATTATAAACCAGTCTAGATTATCGTGATGGACATGATGTGGAGGCTGTTGGCAGAATGAACCGTGATGCGTCGGCGCTGCTGAGCGGAGGACCGAGAGACAAACCTGGCCCCATCTTCCAGACAGACAGACAGCACACACACAAACCACACACAACCGCACGCACGCACACACACACACGCACACAAACCAGTGGTCTCGGATTTAACACAACATCGTTTGTTTTCAGGAACAAGCGAATACATTTTCATGAATCAAGCGTGTGCGTCACATGCACGTTTGCAGTTTGTGTGACCCCCTCGGCTCCCTCAGGGGGTACCGAGGGGATGATGTGACTGCTGATTGCTTTTCGGCTTAAGGCAGGACTTGGCTCTCTAACCACACACAAACACACGCGAACACACACACGAACACACACACACACAGACACACACACAGACCAGATTAGATTAACAAAACAAAGATTAAGGGGACATTTTGAAAGGTCACCAATGCACTTTCTGGTATAAGTGTGGAATAAAAACAAGAATTATGTCACAAAGAATCTGCAGGAAACTTTAGATTGCAGAAACATCAGCACAACAGAGCTTCAGCTAAAAAAGACACTGGGAATATCTTTCAGGGTTATTGCTAAAGTACTGTATATTAAACCGCCCTGCTGGTAGCCTCCAACACACTCACGCAGCCACGTGACGTACTCTACACTATGTACTGTAGATTCATTGGTTTTTTATGTGATTACAACATGGCTTCCTCTCAGATTTGTCTGTCTTTGTGCATGTTGGTGCTGGGTTGATGCTGGGAAGGAGGAGTGGCTGACAGCATGGTAGCAACAGGGGATGAGACAAGGTTGGGACCCTGTCTGTCAAAACACGCCGACTCCGTCACATGCAACACAGATCCCTCAGGGTAGGAGATAGCAGACAGGGAGGAGACACGAGAATTAATAGATAGGGGGCAACAGACCAGGGGGGCGGGAGGAAGGAGGGAGATGCAGACAGAGGGGACAAATGTACTGGGAGTAACAAGATACAAGAGAGCAAAGAGGAAAAAGGCAAGGGAGCAAACAAGGGAGACGGGGTAGCAGGTAAACCTGCGGGCGAATTAATGACCATAGCAAGGAGAGAAGTCAGGAGATGGAGAGGCAGAATGTGACAAGAAAATACCAGGTTACCGGTAAGAGGATAATTGGGCAGAATGGTATGCAAAAGAGTTAAAGATGGCGGAAGCAAGAAGAAAAAGAAACGGGCTGTGATGCTAATATGCTAATGATGCTGAGAGTAGAGGGAACGTGGCATCTAGGACCTGCAGAGGAGGAGGAAGCCTCTTCAATTGGATTTTGAGCATAACTACATTTGATTTTTTTTTTTAAATGTAAAACTGAATCTCTTTTAGGTGAAACAAAACCTGCAAATCAGAAAAGCAGTATGTCGAAGAACAAAGGCCAAACAGGCAACAAGCAGATGGGCAATAAAGGACCTTAACCCCAGACAACAGAAATATGGATGAAGAAAGAAATTTGGCAGAGATGCATGGAGGCAAATTTACATGACCTGAATTCATTTTCTCGAAAAATGTCAGATATGAATAAAAATGAATCAACAGATGCAAAGTAGTTCTTCTTGGATAAAATTCATCAGTAAGGCTGTTTGGCTGAGGTTAACCTTACCTCCCCAGCTCTGTGTGTGAAATGAAACTTGAGCAAAAGAGCCTAAAATGAAAAAGATGAAGGCGATTTTCTTAAGTTTTACGTGTGGGAACAGCCAAAGATGGGGGAGTGCAGGGATACGGAGAAGGTGAGTGCATGCATGCATGCCAGTGTACCTGGGCATCAGCTGTGTGAAGGGAGGTAGGGGAGAAACAAGAGGAGGAGGAGGAGTGGACAAGGAGGTCGAAAGTAGCACCACACTAGCAGGAGTAACATTGGAGGAGCCTGAGCAGATGCTGCTGGGGAGAAACACAAGGGAGGGGAGCGCCTGATGGTCAGCCAATATTTCAAGTCTGGAGCTTTGAGTCAATTGGAAAATGGAAGCCATGGCCAAGGACACAATAAAACACACAGCTTTACCAACAACCTCTATTCCTCAGCACATTTCCGGGGTTTTTGCTTCTTTTTGGGAAATGCAAAATGTTGCCTCATGTTGACGTTAACTTGCTTCCTGTTGGGGTACGTTTGTGTTCAAGTTTCGAGGCAATAATCAGCCATAAGCTCCTTATTGACGCTTTATGTGGCAGCTGGTTCTTTAGACGTGTTTCAGACTCCACGGCGTCTCGGTGGGGACCGTTTGTGATGTGAAGGTGGCGCAACGCTGCAGCTGAATGAGACACCAGCTATTCCTGGCTTTTGTTGTTGTGAACAAATATGCAATATTCATATTTAGCCTCATTCAAACTGCCTGCAAGTCGATTAAAACATGACGAACCCAGGAAACCTCTTTTTGTTACACATGCACACACAGCCAGCACACGTTTGATAGCTTTCCAGCTGTTTCTCCTGAGGTTGGGAGGGTTTAATACATATTTACCTGCATTTAAATACAATTTTCTGGGCATGCATTTTAATTATACTTTCTGATGATCAAGTGTTGGCTTGGCTACAGCTCATTGGTCAAAATGTTATCTCTGCCACACAGCTGGGGGTGTACAATTAAGAAATAAACCACGAGACGCATCACAGGAGGTAGGTTGCAATGGAGCTTTCCCTGGGGACCGCTGGATATTAGTAAGCGCAACAAAGTAACAATGAAATCAAATCATTTAAATTAAAAAGTTGAGTTTAAAAGAATTCCGGCTTATTCAGTGTTAGTTATTCAACATGCTGCTCAAACTCCAACATGATGCTAGCTCAACAGAATTAACCTTATTTATGTTGCTTTATGCTCAATAGTGTATTTTCATTGTTTTGTATTTCTGGAAAATATTAAATGCGGTGTAAAATTTTAGAAATAAACCCAAAGGAGGAATGACAAAGAATTCGAACACCAAGAAAGAAGAGAAAAGGTGGCGGAAGGTTTTGAATATGACCAGCGAATAAGATGGCGTGAATACAAAACAGCTTACCTGTAATATAAATATGACATGAGAAATTTTGGTTTTTCCTGTCTTTACAGCTTTAACAACCAAAACATCTCTGGGGTAAGAAATGGAAGTGAAGGAAGTTCCAGGAAGGCATTCTATCAGCAGTAAAGAACAAGGCTGTGTTTCTGGTTTCATTACAGTTCTCCAGACGGAGGCGGCTCAGACAATCAGATTACAATCCATCCTACCGAAGCGCCTCTCTGAGACATCCCAAACCCATTCCGTCTCCAGCAATCCTGATATCCAAGTGGCCTTTCCACAAGTAGTTTGGTTTGAAAGGTTAGGAATTTGTCTCCATTTGTGCTGTTAAAAAGTATAAAGGGCACTTTTTGGCAGCTTCTTTTAGGTACTGAGCAGTTGAACTGTTGGTGGTGAGGAACAGGCGGCCGGGACAGGCTGTAACTTGCTGATTGGTCTGCTGAGAACTGGCCTCTCTGGGCAGCAGCGTGCACATCCTCTGTTGTTGGAAGACTGAACCACAATGTAAAGACATTAGTGTTCCTAGGAGAACAAATAATTGAAGCTTGTACTGCCGCAGCTGGATTTTTGGACCAGTCAGAACAGAACAAGCTGCAGCGACCAGGTGAACGAGCAGGATTACGTCACCGTCGGCCCAGTTCTGTGAGATGGGGCGAGGGTGTGTGTGTGCAAAAGTCACTCCAGGAGCGTGACTGCAGACAGAAATACACTAATCACCCCTCCTCCATCATCTGCTTCTGGGAAAAATGAGGAATTCTGACAATGGGCCGGGGTGGGAGTGGCTGGAACTACACCCCAATCTCATTATTTTACCTTTTCAAATGCTTTGTTTGTTTCAGCAGCAGCCCGTGACCTCAGCAAACCCCCCTCCCTCGACCGTGATTCTCCCTTCTTTTATTTTGCACCTCCTCTACATCTCCTAATAACTCGCTATCATGCTTCTATTCATTCTTTTGTGTGTGCACGTGCATGCATTTTTCAAACAGTAAGCAGTTCCTACACCAAACCCACAGAATGTGGAGGTTGGTTAGGTGCGCCGTGCACGTCATACTGATGGGTTTAAAATCAATATATGGCAGTCATTGTTAATGATGTGGCCAACCCTGTATTTACCTGCTTAGAGAGAAAAAACAGTTCAGACCCTTTTATCTTCAGTCTTCAGCCTCACTTTTCATGCTGGATAGGTCATAGTTGACTTGCTGTCTAAAGACGCGCTTTTGAATATGTACAGCCATAGAACCGCTGACGTCATGCACTACACGAGCTTTTCCAGTCAGAAGGAAACTGGAGCCAAACCAAAATAATCACACAAGGCTGAGTGGCCTCATCTGCATAGCAGGTTCTACCAAGCATCTTCATCAAACGTTTGGTAGTGTGAAGAAGTGGGTTTGAATTATGGAGACGAATGCCCTCTCTGGCTGTCACCAGCAACTAACCAATTAAACATTCTGCTATTATGGCTACTCTGCCAGATTGCTTCCTACAGTAAATAAGAACTATCATATTTTCAGCGTAACATAAAGCAACATTTTCTAATGAAGCGGGCTTCCGTAAATCTGGATCCGGGCCTGAGCCGCCAGTGATTGATTGTGTCCCAGCTTTTGTGCCTGAGCACTGGGACAGATTTGCACGTGTGTGAGCAGGCGGATCAATGTAACCGACAATCTACAGCCAAGAAAGGGAGCTGGCTGTCTTTGGCAAACAGGAGAACATGGTAATTGAGGCATCCAGCCATCCCCTCTTTGTCCCTATGCAAAGCATGAAGAGGAAGTTAATGGTCGAGCAGCGATAAACAAAGGCGCGCGCTTGCGATGAATACAGCGATGGGAATAAAAGAAGGGAGCGATAAGCATTATTATTCAGCACTGGCCTGAGCAAAAGGGGAAAATGCTGCCTTCTCTCAAAGCAATGATACATTTAAACACTTAGGTGTGCGTGCTGAGAGGGGGCACACTTGCATTTGCTGTGTTTTCCTGGCTGCAGTGCTGCTGTACTCACACCGGTGTGTACCGTACTTGTGCAGAGATTTCCATATATTCTTTTATGGATGTTTGAGTGAGAGCAGTAGTTTTTGTGGAGCTGCTGTGAGTGAAAAGAAGCCATTTTCACACCCCGTCGACTCCATTACTGTTTTGTGCACATCTTGAATCGGTTTCCATTTCATTTTTTTAGGCGTCCCCATGGGTAGGGTATTTAAAAAGACATGGCACTGGTGTAGATATACAGAGTGCACGTTAAGTCAATGCACACAAATCACAGCAAATGAGCAAAAGTGTATTTGAAAATCCCCCTGGATAGACGTCGCGTCACAGAAGAGCAGCCAAAAGAAATAAAAGCGAAGGTATTGTTTTCGTGTCTGCGACGGCGTGGGAGTGTGTGTGTGTGTCAGCTTGCGTGTGCGAAGGAATGATTTAAATTCTGTATATTGAGCCTTTTTTTTTCTCGCATGTTTCTGTTTTGGCGTGTGTAGCGAGCTGGCAGAAAAGAAAACTGGACAGGAGTCAAAGAGCAATGTGGTTGGAACAGCATGCAGAAAGCCCCCCCCCTTCTCTTAAATCCTCTTCATCTGCTAAGTTGAATAATTCATGCCGTTCAGTGACGATGTACGCCGTGCAACAGCCAACAGGAGATGCTAATGCTGCAGAGACAGTTGAGAGAGAGGCAGCAGCTATATGGCGAGTCAAGTAGAAATAAAGGCGTTCAACAAATTATAAGTTGCCCCTTTGCCTTTTGTATGATGGTGATGACGAACTAACACCGTTAATGGATTCTCTTCCCAACCCAACGTCGCTAAAATACTATTAGTCTGAAGCAAAAGAGAACTATGGGTTCGTTCACAGTAGCTGTCAGTCAAGCCTGCATTCAGGTTCAAGTGAAGTGTGAAGCAAATCAAAGATTCGGCCCACAAGACGCCGGTCCGCTACACTTAGTGGTGGTTTATACCATGTCACGGCAGTGACAGGAAGGAGAGGATGACAACACAGAACGGAGGGAGGTCTGGGTCTAGGGTAAACTGAAGGGAGAGGCGGTTCCACAGTTTATTCTGATAAAACAGAATTAAAACAACAGCATTCACGCACGTGTGCGTTTTATAATACATCAAGAGTCTTCCACTAATAAATACCTCAGTTCTATTGGACATATTTGTGTTTTAAGTTAAAGTTCAAATATGTGCCTATTTTAGTTAGAACTAATGTCATTATCCCATACTGCAGTCTTTACATACCGTTTCAACAGCAGTGATGATTACAGAATTGGAATTATAAGGATCTATAAGCTTCCTATAAGTGGTTCTGATGTGATACCGTAACCACGTCAACAGTGTGTCATCGCCGTTTCTGCCAGCAGGAGGTCCATTGTCACAGATTCAAGTTATAGGCTTTAAAACATCGTGAGCTCACTGAAACACACCGATTCCACTCGTTAGAGGAGATCAGAAGAGTTTAGACCCCTAGAAACGACCGGCCTGTCAGCGGTTACGCAAATGACATTAATTGATGCTCCCTTTCATCTCTTTAATGTTTCACAACTCCTCTATTAACTCTTGTCAATGTTAAATCTCATTAGAGAGAAAACTACGAGCCCTCCACCAAAAATAAAATGATCAAAGATGCTTTTCATCCTGTCGGCGTTTCCTCTTTTAAACAGACGCGGCTATGATCAAACCCTTTATGCTGCATATTAAACAATTAAGTTACTCAACCATGTAATTCCAGCTATTCTCCTGCCATCACTGCACATTTGTGGATTACTGTAATTGGGATCACAATGGAGGAGCGAGCTGCTGATAACACAACTGTGTGACCGAGGCTTTCCTCGCACGCACGTCGCCGCGTGTCCGTGTCACGTGGTGACAGCTTTCACAACTCTGAGAGCGGCAGCAGTTTATATTTACCTTCTCCAAATCAGCAGTCCCACCCCCATGGAGAGCAGCATGATGAGGGCAGCCACGGACACGATGATGATGATCACCACTGGATTCTGTTCGCTGGAGGCCAGCGCCACTGGAGAAGGCAGAAACACACTTTGTACACCGAAGGGGACACATGGAAACACACCCATCTTTCCTGTGACTGTTTTACTAAAGTGTTAAACTTGACAATTTGCCCCATCGTGAATCTGCATCGAGAGCTATTCTGCTGCCGATCCGGCCAATTATCTCCGTCTGTGGTTGATTTGGAATGAAGCCTCCACTGTAGCTGAATAACACGCGTCTTAAAATGGGAACGACCGTGCCCTCGACACTTGCACACATTAGCATGCACAGCATGCGGGCTCCATTCAATTACTACTGTATATATTAAGTGTGGAAATGTATAGTGGATGAGGAGTAATCATAAAGAAAAGTCTGTAAAGGCTGAAATAATGCCGCAGGAATTTGGTTAGCTCGTGGGTTTAATGGACATTTTCCTATTCTAGAAAGGACAAGATCTTCTCTGCAGCATTAATATTGTCATGTAACAAATACATACGTGCCAAATTTATAGGAATGAAAAGTCTGAAATGCCCAATAAGTCTATTTTAGTTTTTGCTGTAATAAAATGAATTGGCTAAGTAGATACTTTGGAAGTACTTTATTTATGCTACAATTAAAATGGTCTGTAGGTGTGTTACAGGCACCCAAAGGCAGGAACTTTAAAATCAGTTTATTATTATTTAGCCTGTTTTTGAATGTTGCCAGAGTTGAATTTCTTTTTCTAACACTTTCCAAGCATTTGACCTCACAAACGCAAGACCTCGCAAAACCTAACACACTCCTGCTGCGTGAGCTGCCGTTTCTAAAGCCAAGGTTGAACTTTAAACTCCAACTTGCTAAGTCCTTCCCTCAGACAGCAACCGCGCTGCTGCTGTCTTATCCTGCGTTTAAACTCGACTCTCCCACAAACTCATTTGACTCTCTTGGCCGTTACGTCTCTGAATGCTAACAATAGCGGTTTGCTGAAAAGCTTTCTGGCCTCGGTGTTCTTGACCGGTGGCCACCGGAGGCTGCCGTGCTGAAGCCTTCAGTGCTCTGTGATCATTGACACTTGTTCCGGCCTCAGGCTGAGACGCCGGCTGAATATGCATCAACCAGAAGGTGTTACTGTGCAACCACAATATCGCCGTTCACCCAAAGGTTTAGCTAAATGAAAGGAAGGATTCTTCAGCCCGTTGTTTTTTTTTTAATTTTTGATGTAACCTACGATCAATTACTACGATGCAGAAGAAGAGACATTTGCACCCTTTTCACATTTGAGCAGCAGGAGTCAAGGAACTGGCTGCAGGCCTGAATGAACCCCCCCCCCCTCCCCTTTGAATCTTTGGCAGCTGGAGGTGTGAAACAAGCACTCACATTCGCCGAGTGTCTGCAACTCCAGGGGGGCGCTGTACGCTCCGTAGTCGATGGGCGGAGGCGACGAGGAGGACGACTGAGAGGACGAGGAGGAAGTGGAGGACAAAGAAGTAGAAGAGGAGGCAGAGGAGAGTGGGGGGGAGGACAGGGACGAGGCGGGGGCTGGCGTGGAGAAAGGTCGGATGAGGAAGACGTATGTGGTGCCAGGTTTGAGGTTATTGACACTGATCCGCGTGGCAGCCGTCTTCACAGTCGAATAGCTCTGATCCTTTTGTTCCTGTGGAGACAAAATGTAAAACTATAAGAGACAGAGAAAACAGAGACAAGGAGGGAGGGGGGTGAAAGGGAGGGGGAAGAAGCGAGACGTGTAGGTGGAATCCATTTGTGCAAATGCCTTGTTCATTTCAGAGGCCCGGCATGGGATCGCGGGGGGGCGCGAGACGGCTTTGTAGCCAAATCAAGTGTTCTAACAAGAGAGCAGCAACACTTTTCCACAGTGAAACTTTCACAGAGAGTTTGCAAGGCTGAGATTTTACTCCTGCGTGAAGCCAAATCACCGGGAACGGCATTAACACCCGTTAATTAGGAAAAAAAGCACGCCTGTTCACTGCAGTCAAAGATGCTCGTCTGGTTCATTTATGAGTCGCACGCGAGAAGAGCGAAGGAGTGACCCAAATGAGCATGAGCTGAGGCCACAGAGTGCACGGCGCCAGCTTCATGAGCCGGACCGGAGAGCACTGGAACATCAGACGATCACAGCACACGGTCGCATGAGAGGATTGGACCGAGCAAAGGTGGGGAATAACGACTTGGAGGACCTACTCGATGCTTTAACCACTGCAGAGACGATGGAGACGCACCGCAACACAAATGCTGCCTTTGGGTTTAAAGCAAAGAGCGATTTAATAATTACTGTGGTCAACGGTGTCGTTATCATCCAGATGATGATAAATCCAATGGCTCGTTTATGCTTAAGTTGTTTGCGTGGTCCTTAAACGCGGAGCTTCACGCCAATCTAACTGAAAAGGAAGAAATTGGGCGATGCACTGTTAAAGCAGAGCTCTGTTTTATTCTTTAATCGGCTCTTTGCTGCAGAGTAGTTGCCTTTTCATTTCACGGCCTGTCAACAATCTCCCTGACTCAATCTCAGTTATTCTCCATCCATCCTTTACACTCGCCCCATTCCCTCATCATGATTTTCTCATAAAAGGGTCCTCGCTCATTTCGTTCCCTCGTTACGCTCCTACAGGAATCTTCCCGGCGAGTCAGCTCCCCCTCATCTCTCTCCAACACCTCCTCTCACCCTCAACTTTCTCAGGTTATAACACAGCCGACTTATTTTTCTTTGCTTCCGGCCATCTCTTCTCTTTCCCAAAGTCACTCCAAACCAGCCTCACTGCAACTTTTGTAGGTTTTCATTTGATGGAGCAGAAAGAAGCCAGAGCTTTATCAAATATGGTAAAGCCAGAGGAGGAGGAGGTGGAGGTGGTGTGACAATATAAAGGGAGGAAATGCAGATACTAAAAAGGGGGGGAGGGGGCGGCAGATGCTGGTGCACACGCACGTGCGCAATAGATTTACTGGGAAGATTATGGCTGCTGACGCCAGGGCCACACTTTGTGTTAGCTTAAACGAGCGAGGCAGGCCAATGAAATTACAGCGTGTATCCATAAAAGCAAAACAAAGTGTGGCGGTTATGTGAATTTAAGGCTCCATATAACAGCACCATAAAGTATACAATCCATATACTAAAGGACGCTGAAAAATACAGTAGCAACAAATACAAAAATAGAAGGAGAATGGTTAAATCCACTGTGCTGATGAAAGGATCAATAATATCAGTAATTTATCTTTCAAGGCAACGTTAATATTTATGCCTGGACACGTGTTATTACATGGATTTAAAGATCTGGGATTTAATCCCAAACTCCTCATTCATTGTTCATTTCTTTTCGATGCACTCTTTCAAGATGGAATCTAAGAAATATTGCTGAGATTGAATGGATTAACTCAAAGAACAGACGGTAAATCTGTAGGGTCGACCAGCGATCAACCAGAGCAGGAGTTTACCTTCTCGAAGTATTTGACCTCGTATCCTGTGCGGCTGCTGTTGGGGTACGACGGCTCCCTCCACACCAAGGTTATGCTCTTCTGCTCGATTTTCTCTGCTTTCAGCTCACTTATCAGCGATGGTGCTGCAGAAAGGAGGAGAGAAAGAGGAGAGATTTGTCTTAGATATTATAAAGATCTCCGCCGTTTTATGGCGCTCTGACAGCTAAGTGAGGAGGGGAAGCGCCAGTGTGTAATACTGTAACTGCACCTACTGCTGCATCACTACCTGAGAACAAATACCAGAAAAATGATCCGTGACAGATTTTTCCATTTCATATTGATCGGGATGGTGAAAGAAAGAGGAGAATTATCCGTGCGAAGATTCCGATGCCGCCAGTGACGGCGGCGGCTCACTGGAGAAAACAATTTCATTAGTGAGGAAAGAAGAGTTTTTGGTTTCTCAGTCAGAGGCTGACAGACAGCACACGCTCCGTTACCATAATACGCAGGCGCCACCCACCCACACCCACTGCAGCTAAGTGCTAATTATGCTGCATGTAATGAAGGAGTAAAGTGGGTTGTCACTCAAAAACACCAGGAAAAACAAGAGGGCGCAGACAGCTTAGTCAAAAGGTCTTTATGTGAGGGGAGATGCCGTTGAGGCTGCTGGGTTCAGCCTCAGGTGGCTGCTTTCACGCCACCATTTTAGACTGAACGATAATTAGAACTTTTTCATTTATTCAACACGTTTCCTTGCCCCCATTTCAGAATTCCGGAGTCCCGATAGCGCAGGTGGGAACGTATGGTCCCGATTTATTTTGTTTTTCCATCTTCACAGTCAGTCTATCAGTGAACTCCTCCCCTCATCTCCTGCCTGACCTTTCGGCAACGATTCATCCGTCGACTTCAATGGAAAGACCATGAATATGTGCATCCTGCCGCTCACAAACAGGCAAAGCACCAACGTCCAGAGAGCAGCTGTGCAGTGGGCTCCCCCCCCCCGACAACAGCAGCATATATTGATATTTGAGGTATCTCACACATGTGGCAGACTTGTTATCCGTCCCTCCCTGAAAACTGGGATTTACGGGTTATTCATGACCACCTGCATGTGAAGATCTGTCGCCATTTAGAATTTGTCACTTCTAGTGAAATCCTTTTAATCACTGTACCAAAAATGTTAATTACTGCTTGCAGAGAGGTTGTCATTCTTCTCCTTTATCAGTTATTATGTGATATCAAAGACAGGAGCTCTGCTCATCAGAACACTGTGCATGAAGTAAAGATGCACAGCATTCTTAATTGAGAGGCCTCTGAAAAGGCTGTGATAAAGATAAACCCCCCCCCCCACACACACACACACACACATCCCTGCCAACACAAAGAGCCTCGATGTCAGCCTACTTTTCCCGTTTACAACTGCAGGCAACTGTTTGCTATTCTTTCCTTCCTGGAATGCTGAATAATGCATCGGACGCATGCATCCCAGATAACACCGCTCATCCTGACACCTACAAACCAGGTGCGCACATGCACACAGATACACACACACACTCTCACACACATGAGGGCACCTCCAATATTAAAGTGAACCAATAGTTAAGGTGACGTTTCAATCCTTGGAGGTGAACCGGAACTTCTGAATCTGGGCCAGATAAATGGAAATTTAAACAGCTTCGAAATTATTTCCAAAGTTTCTCCAAATATTTCCAGCTTGTAAAAGTTGTGTGCTAATTTTTGTGGGGAAAGAGGACCGATGTTTTATCGCATGAATGGTAAGTGGTCAATCATTTAGGAGGAAAATACAAGACACAAAACAGTCACGACAGTGTTGAGAAAGAGAAATTAGACACACAGAGTCTAATTTTTAAGTAATAAAACCAGAAATCATGGTCTTGAGAGCAATAAGCCTCTGTGGCTCAGTTCAGAGTGAGATGACAGCAGCTCCGCTGTGCACTGATAGACACGTCGAGCACACTTCAGAGCCCTATCGATTATCAACTATAGGCTTAAAGATATTAGGACTCCAGATTTTGCTCATGTTTTTTTAAACCTTCTGCTTATAGTAAATATTGAAAGCCTGTATTTTAAAATGCATTAATTAAATGTTTGTTTGGCGAGCTATTTTACTGCTGAGGGCATCAAGCGATCAACCACTCTGGAATAAATGGGCTTCTTCTCTTTCTTGGGCACAGTTATATATATAATTATACAAATGGTTGCCCTCGTCTGCATCGTATATATAAAAACCAGAGACTTGCAGTGGTGCACACATTCTCTGAGACATGGTCGTATGTTTTCAGAACTCCACATTCAGACTTCCTGTCGATGCACAGACTCCAGGGGTTGAACTCAAGTCAACGTGGCAGGTAGATGTATGAATGGACTTTGCCACAAAATGGCAGCTGCTTCCGTAGGCTCACGCATCCAGGCAGCCGCGGTAAAACTGGCATCTGCACGACGCTATCAAAGGAGGCAGGCAGAGGATGCGCTCTCCCTGGAGGTGATGGCACAAGCGGCGCTGGATGGCTGACACTCATTTACTTTCCTCCACATTCTCCTCTTCAATCTGCGGCTCCAGTTCTTTGGAAATTCCCCATATCTGCATCTCATTAGCTCTTTAGCGCCAGCGCTGCTCCATTCTCCAGCTCGGTTCTCCGGGGAACGGCTGTGCCCCAGCAGCCTGTTTGTGCTTCCGCTGAGATCACATCCATCTTGTCAGGAGTGGGCTGCATTATTCTACTTCTCCCCACCATCATCACCACATGCGCAACTTCTGGCATTCCCCTGTGAATTCCCATTTTGAGTAGTGTGGAATATGTTAGGAACTGTAGCGAGTGCGTAATGGGAAGTCAAATGCAGGGCTGATTGAGAGAGCCGTATCTGTCAGGCCTGCTCATGTTCGAAGAGTTAATAGGAAGCCTGAACAGGGAGGACTCGGTGTACGACACCACGGGGGGTTAAACTGAAAACGAAGCTTATCGATTTCCGTGACTGACAGCCGAAAAGTTGGAACAGCCTTCCCTGGTTCAGCTGTCCCTCAGGTTTTATCTGGGATAATGCCACAAGCATTTCTGCTAGTGTCCAAAATCCCACCGGACTGGAGGAATTGTGCGTCTGTAATAAAGCCATCAAACTCTCACAAACCCACATGAATGGAGAGAAATCCAGAAGGCTTCTGTTCTCCAACTTCACTGAAGCAACTTTTCATCAATGCAACCAAAGTTGAGCAGCAGTCATCTGATCCATTCTAACCCCCTGTAGACACCACGTAGAAGATAATGGCCCAAACTTTATTGACTTTGGTATTTCACGTTCCATTTTTAAAGCAATCCACAGATTTATTGACTGTACTAAAGATAACTATTAAAAAAGATCTGTGAAATTAAGGCAGCAATGGTGACGTGTAAAATATGGCATTTAAAATACACACTATACATCAGTCTAATACTTGTAATATCAGACAGTAAGATGGCATCATGCTCTCATGCGGTTCAGTTTTCCACAGTCTCATCTTGCTCTGGTCCTCATTCATGTGGAAAGAGACTCTTGAACCAGAAAACACCCAGTTTACGAGGACCCAAAGCACAAGATTGCAACACATCTCTCTCATAACATCCAGTGTTTCGCATTTCCCTGACCAAGCAGTGGCCTGCACTGATGGTTCAGCTCAACTCTGCACACTTTTGACCCCAGCTGGGTAGCTTCTATCAAAGGACCTGAGAGCTCTAATGTAGCCCAGAGATCATGTAGAGCTGAGTAGGTGTGAGTGGGAAAGCCCCATTATTTACCTAGAACCTTTAAAAATAAAGTTGGATAAATACAGTTGGATATGGGGCGTATCTATTACAGCAAAGAATGTGTTCCATAAAAATGTAGATGTGTTATTATGTGAGAGGAAGTTGGAGCAGCACCTGCAAAAAGGCACATTTCCATCCGCAGTTAATACAAGGTTAGTTGTTGTGGGGGAGGAATGGTGTGTGTGGCATTTTGTGTTTGTCATGCGGAGGGAGGAGGAGTGAAGGAATGATTAAAACGTGTCACTCGGGAGGTGGGCGGCTTAAGGAGTGACCAGTCAGAGCGGTGTGGTATGCTTAAAGAGGCCCTGAGCAAATGTGCAGCGGCATGAGAGCAGCGCTGATAATCGCTCGTCTTTGCTCATTTGTTTAAAGATTTATAAAAACGCCTGATGCCATATGTCACATGCCATTCATTACCTGTTGGCTCACAAATCTGTCAAAGCCGACACCAGCTCACATCACACCGCCGGCCAGACTGCACTCACACATCCACCCTGCTCTGGTCTCCTGCACCCCGACTGCGTTTTAGCCTAAAGGCAGAGACTCGGTTTGATCGTGACACGTCGGTCAAGCCAGACAGCCTCAGCCTCCAGCCTAAAACAAACACACGCGCACACACGCACGCACGCACGGCCATAGCCTGCTGCAGGGAACGGGCTAAAAATGAGATCGCAGCCTTATCTGCCCTTGCAGACTTGTAAGAGCAGTAAATGTATGCACACATTACACTAACACCTCTGCATTCTCTTCCTGTCACTACTGAATCATTGCAAGTGCTAATTCATGTCCAGACCACGTTAGCAAAGCAAAGGCAGTCTCGTACCGTATGAGGGTACAGTTCCTTTGTGGAAAAGCCTGAGTAATCTACACATCCACTTGTATATTGTGTGCGTTCATGTTGAAGATTTTGAACTTGTGTGATTTCATTTTAACATATATTGAATTGTAATCTAAGATAACACGATAATTATGTTAATTGAAAAGTAATGTGTGTGTGTGATGTACATGTGGTGAGTGACTGCCATCAGTAGTTGTATCAGCGCTGCCACGCTGTCATTCAGAGAGACGCCCGATCGCTACACAACCTGTGATGACCTCACTTCCCTCAAACTCTGACAAGGATGTCACGTGCACAGAGCCAGAGAGAGAAAGATCTTTCACACTATTCTGGGAAAACATTAACAAGTTTGAACTTATTTGCACCGATAAGGGTTCGAGTTTTCACCCGTTTCCTGCCTCTCTTGAGAGGGATGCGCATCAAAGAGGGCCCTGAAGCCCTGTGATTATGAGGATAATGTTGTGTGTCAGAAACTACCCCCGAGCTTTGTTTTTGTTCCTATAAGTGCGCGTTACAATTCCCCGAACAAGAAACAGCCTGCAAAATCTATATACAGAGCGCACATGCTAAAGACCCCGAGAGTGCCTCTTCATAGACTCCAATTATGAGCCAAGAGGTAGGCAATTAAAATTCCCATCACAGGATGAAAAAGCGCCTTAAGTGGCTGGGCTCCAGTCCTGAAAAGTAGCTTGATGACTCTATTCATTTGGTGCTTGGTGAAGCCTCACCTTCCCATCACTTCTAATTAAGGAGGCAAAAAGGATCCAAACGCCTCCACACAGAGGGCTGGAGGTGGGACGAGGGGGAGCCGGTGGGGGGGTGCGAAATGAAAAACAAAGGGGAAAAAGCAAGGATGTGGAGGAGCCTCTTCCGGAAAGCAAACGACAGAAGCAACAGAGCGCTATAGGCCGGTAGAAGAAGAAGAACTTTTTTTCACAGTGGGATGCCAAAAGCTTCAATTTAATGTTCAGTCAAATGTAACTATGCAACGTCAGTCTTTCCAAAAGTATTTAAAAGCATAATTGTAGCTCTTCTGTTCCTTCCATTATTCAAACATCAAATATTTATTTGACAGAATAAGCTGTCACCCAGTGGAAAATGCTGTACAGCAGAATGAGGAACTCCTTTCAGTATTTAGACCACTTCCCACTGGCTATTACTTAATGTACATCAGATTATGGGACGTTCTCATCCAGTCCTTAATTGTGCTTTGTGCATCCCCCTGGACACTTATGCAAGTTTTTATTTCCCAGTGAGTTCACTGACTCAACAAGGAGGACTAGGTTGATTAATGAACAGGCTAAAAGTGGGTCAGATAATTTAAACGTCCCTGTGTTAAACAGAGCCAGCAGCACTCGCGTCTGCTATTGGCTATGCTAACAGTATGTCACATTATGTATATTTCATCATCAACGTTCCCTCTTTCCCATTTCTCCTCATCCTGATAAATACTGTATTTATCTTTTTCTTATTTAGCTGACACATCGTGCACGGCTCTTTAAAGCTGCTCATTTCCCGTCTGTTTTCTTTGCTCGCTTACACCCGCAGACCTTTCTCTGCTCCTCTGAATACGTCCCCTTTTTGCCGTTTTCAGACACGCGTCTAAAGCTCATCGTAGTTCACAAAGTTTCTGCTGTGAGCGCGCTCCTTCACCCTGCACTCACCACCGTGCACTTCTCAGCTCTCCCCATTCATCCACTTCTATACGTTTATCCCCCCTCCCCTCCTCCCTTCATACATCCTGCCCAATAATCCTCTCAGGATATTGAAATGCCAATCCTTCTCCTCCCTGACCTGCACCTCCGCCCCATCTCCACCGCTCATCCTGCATCCTTCTCATCTTCTCTGCCTCAACTGGAGAGCTTTGATTGTACCGCAGGAGGATCTCAAGGCTGAGACGAGATGTCACCACCGTGGTTTGTCTTGCATGTATACAAACCAAGCGTAAAGCAATATAGATGGCACACACACACACACACACACACACACACACACACACACACACACACAAAGGGCCCCATGAGCCCTTTGGCAAACCTGATCCTCTATTTACTCAGCCAATACCTGCTTTTCTCATGCGATCACAGGCACATTTCAATCCATTCTACCCATCCGACCATTCTTGATGCGGCATTCTTAATGGTCCACTTGGTGGCCTGTGGAGTCCTGATAAAAATATCTCTGATGAGGCCCAATACACTCCTACACAACACACACACAAGAACCCATGTGTGTGTTTGTGCGATATTCATGAGTGGGATTTAGGTGGAATTTTCTGTGTGTACGCATACGTAACGAACATTCAGCTCAGCACATTTCTAAACTTAGATGGCTCCATTAAATCAGACTTCTGTGGCCCTGACTTCAACTCAACCAGACACCCCCCCACCCCCCAATGCTAATAAGCATGAATAACAAACGTGGATGGAGAAGTTGGCAGCAGTGATTACTTCAGGACAGCCCACCCAAAAAAAGCAAGATGGTGAAGCGAGTGTGGAGATATTATAGTCTAAGAATAGAGAGTATATATGGGGGGAGGGGGGGCAGGAAAAGATAGGGTGGGGGAAATGAGGGAGGAAATCGAGGATAAAAAAATGACCGGGATAAGTGGAGGAAGGAGGAGGTGGAGGAAAAGGGTGAGGAGCAATGAAGAGATGATGAGGTGGCTAGAAGGAAAGTGTGTGTGTGTGTGTGTGTGTGTGTGTGTGTGTTAGCCTCAAAATCCCCACTGCAAAATTCATAAAGGTCAGTGAGTTTTCCTGATGGTGGCTGATGCTGTAGAGGCACATTAACAGACACCAGGAGGAGGATTTGCAACATTATGGGTTTGCTCTTGTAATTTTGCAGCTGAGCTAAGTGGAGCCGTTCTTCTTGCACATTCCACTCCATTCAGATCCGGAAGCGTCTCACTTTTATGAGGTGGAAAGAGTCGCGGCCCGTCCATGTTTCAGTGGTGGTGAATGGCACAGGTAACATTTGCAGTGTGTGATTCTGGATCATTGATCTGAGCAGGGCAGCATTCCCATTCAAGACAATGACAAACAAACCCTTTTAATCTATTTTAAACAGCAGCAGCTGCCTTTCAAACGTTTACTGTCATAATGGGGACTCTGAGCTAGACAAGCTTCACCTATTTTACTGTATCTTCTCTGATTACCCACTGTTGAACTCATTTTTTTCAACCTCTACCTCTGCTGTAGTTAGTGTGTGTGAGGATTCATCTACCTCGCGCTTCCCTTCGCCTCCGACATGCCCGAAACGGTCTCAAGCAGATGCCCACAATGCTCACGTGCCTGCTACATACAACATGAATTACATGCTGGCGTGATTACCTCTGAACATCAGGACTCCTGGATCATCTCACTCTGAATCACTGGCTAATTCTGTCAGTTTGATAGAAAATAAATGCACAAACTCCACTACAAATCTGGTCTGACACTTATCCCCAGGCCCTAAAATCTATATATGGCTAGCATTTGATTTCTGCTCAGTAAGACAAGGACCCCCACCACACCCCTCCACCCACACAGGAAAGCAGGAAGCATTAGATATCCTACACTAAATGTCAGTCTAAATCTTCCCAGACATTGAAAGTCCTTTCAAACCCCTTGCAAACATACTTGCCTAACCCCATTTCCAATCCCTCTGGATGACAGGGTTAGGGGTACATCTCAGATCCTAATACCACATAATAACCACAAATCAATGCCATGGCAACTGCTGACAGACAGGGAGGAGGAGATGAAAGTAAAAGGCTGAAGGACCCATGGGATGGGAAAATGATGACCACAGGCTCGTCCTTCCCTGATAGTTTGGGGGGTTTTGGCTAGATGGACGGCAGCCATGTTACCCTCCGTTGTGCTTCAGCACAGCTACACTTGTCACAAGCAGATGGATATTTCCTGATTTCTATTTTTGTGGTTGGTTATAATAGAGACTGATCCAACTCGTGGCCAAGAGTAACGCACAAACACCGACTACAACCTCTACGTTATTCCACCAGATGGATTCTCAGCACATTTCATAAGCTCTAAACTGTATCAGTATCCAATGCTTTGAAAAAAAACCATTAACTGGGTTGCAGCAGGAAGAGTTGCAGACATTTATCAGGAGTGGTACTGACGGTAAACACTGAATTTAATTTGTTCAGCAGCCAGGAAATCAAATCTGCTTAAATGAAACAACCACAATAAGTGCGGGGTCCTTGAAAATCCAAATGTTTGCCAAATAGTTCAAAAAGTCCTCTTTTCTGGTGATACTGGAGGCTCACATTCAGATCCAGACCTTTGGTTTCTTGGTCAGTTGGATGTCCAGATGTTACACTTACATCATATTTCCAACTTCATTTCATGCTATGACAGGCAAATTTTTACAGCTCACGTGAAATAACCCACGTGCTGCTGCAGCGCTCGGTCTGCCATTCATTACCCACAGTTCTGGAAGCACATCTGCCATTAACAGTGAACACACACTCACTATCGCTCACTATTCTCTCTGTTCCACTCAGAGCTGCACACATCTGAGCTCACTTTAGAATTTGTAAAATCTTCGTTTTCAAGGGTGGTTTTTGCAGCCCGTGTTTGACTGCATTTAGAGTGTGTTTGTGTGTGTGTGTGTGTGTGTGTGTGTGTGTGTGTCCTGTCCTTTTGGTCTTGTCACACTCGAGCACCTCCAAATAATGCAGGCGCTGGATGATCCAGCTACTTGGCAAAGTGCTTTTTGAAGCCGCCAGCTAATGGCCCGCTGGTGACATCTGATGAGAAAGAGCTCACCTCCACTATTGAAACCTCTCACTTTGTCTACAGTGACAAGCGCGCCGACGGCACGCAGGAAGAGGTCGGTAATGCAGAGCGCTTTCATATGATGCCAGTTGGATTTGAAAGCTTCTGTGTGCATGTTAGCCGTTAGCTTCTGTTCGTATGTGTTTGAATCCACTGTGGATGAAACTCAAGCAGACTGAGAAGCTGCTGTGTCTCAGAGTCCACGTAGTCCACAGGGGACAGAGGGGACACAGGTGTGTATGTGTATCATGACTATGGAAGCGAACATGTATGAAAATATGGACACGTATTTTTCAGTGCAAGTCAGCATTTGAAGCTCGGCTCTGATGCTGGAGATCACATCTGGATTCCTACGAATGCTTTGTCTTTTATTTATTTTTTATTTATTTACTTTTATTTAGGTTACTTAACAAAACATTAACACAACCTTTTAGCAAGGCAGGAAATATTAGAAAAAGTTTCTCTTAAATTAAGTCCAAAAGTTCTAGAAATATGATAAAAGGTAGAGTGGGATGATTAAAACTGCATTTTTGGATGACGTGTAATGTGGCCCAAAAGTAGTTCAGAGACATCTGAGTGTCCCCATTTGACCCATTTGGAGCACTTTAGCTACGTCCTTCTCAGATATGTGGATTTTAATGCAGACCTCCCGCTTTGATTTAAAATTTTCGTGGGTCTGAGGGTATTTTTCTCAAACTCACCGGGCAGGTTGGTCGACACATTGACCTGGGTGAAGAACCTTTTGTTGGGCAGCAGCTCCGACACGCCGTTCAAGGCCTCCACAGTGAACGTGTAGTTGGTGTTGGGGAGAAGATTGACCACCGTCACCGTCCTCTCCGTCAGTCCAACCTGCTGGGGGACAAAGCCGACACTCGACCCGCATGGCTCACAGTGCCTGGTCACGCACCGCTGGCACGCCACGCTGTAGGTCAGGTCCGACCTGCCACCCGTGTCAGACGGTGCGGCCCACTCCAAGATCAGCGTCGACTGCTTCAGGGTGCAGATCAAGTCTCGAGGTGGAGAAGGGGGCCCTGAAGATGGAAGGGAAATCATTCATATTAATTTTGGTGCTCAATCAGGAATAGACAATATTGGGTGAAAGTTTCAACTAGCAGAGATGGAAATACCCCAAAAACACAGGTGTAATACTCACTAACCTCTTTACATAGCAAATGCAATAACACTACCCTGACACACAGCTGCTCCACGCTCGTGCTCAGCTTGTTTCTCTTGCCTGATGGAGTGCATGTATTTGGCATTAGCTGCATGAAGTTTGCACATCGTCCTAAGATAATTCAGTTTTATCCTGGGTTTGAAGACAAGAAATTGGTTCTGATAACATCCATTTCACCTTAATAAGAAAAGAGAAAAAAAGACTTCAGCCTCTGGCTTATCAGTGACATTGTGTATTGTCTTAACAAGCATGAATAACATGTTTTTCCATTCTGGGCCAATGTCAGCTGAGCTGTGTGGAACAAATCATCCACTTAGCATCGGTGAATGAGGGCGAGCTGCCATGAATAAGGCTTTTAACTCTCTTTGTATCTGATTTAAACTTAAACCTCCCTCTGATATTCCAGACACATCTCCAGCTGTGAAATAGAAAGACTTTTGGTGGAAGGGAAGGGGCAAATGTGGCAAAACCTGAAAGATTAATGAGAGAAAACCCAACGCAGGTTATATAAAATGTGAATATGAGGTGTGCATTAACCCCAGCAAGGCCCCTGCATTCTCGGAGGACATTTAGAGATACAATCAGAAACCATTTAATAAATATTTAGTCCTGAGGATGGTTGGAAATGCCCCAGGTGTAAGAATGAATTTTAAAAGGTGGATTACATCACAGCTTCCGTTTGTTCCCTCAGAAAAAAAGGGCACGCGACATTAAAACAGCTCCAAATTCTGTCCCGTGTTTCAGTAGCTTGGGAATATAACGCTAGCGGACGTCTCCTCCCCGCGTCCTGACTGACCTTCCTGCACTTTCCCGAAGCTAAAGAGAGCTCAGGTCCATTAAAGGCCATGAATTTTGCATGTGTCCGCGTGTATATGTGCTGTGTGCTGAATAAGTGAAGGTGTGCTGCTCCGCGTTTCGCATCGCCACACACGGCAGCTGTGTCCTGCTCACGGAAACACGTGGCGAGGTGAGTTACATAAGACCAGAGCCCACCTCGGTGTGAACACACAGCTGACTCTTATTCTCACTCCAGCCTGGGCTTTTTTTCTCCCCTTTTGCTTATTTTTCTCTCATCTTCAAACCTGAGATGTCTTTTGTATTTTCTCCATCTGTTCTGCTCACTCAGGTCATGGTGATGTAGCACTGCGGACACGGTCACCTGGATTTTAGCCACTTCTTACTGGCAGTCGTTATTTTCATCTCAGCAGCTTGTATTTTGTGTTTCCTTCCTCAATGAGGCAGAGAAATATTAGAAGGAGGCCGATTGTTTACTATGGGACCTGGAGCCACATGTTCAAACGGATAATAAAGTTTTGCCCGATCAGTGTAGAGACCCTGTGGTGTTTCTGGGAGATGGTTCTGTGGACAATATAAGAATATAATAATGTCAACAGCGATGCAATTATGTCTGTTCACTCACTTTAACAACTCTCACATTATGGTTTATGCAGCTACTTTATGCGTCTATAGGAAGTCTGCCACTGGCTTCTGCACATTAAACACTGTCGTTTTTGATATTCTACGCTTCTTTCTGTCTGCAGTTTCTTCTGCTGGGACTCTCTTTGACCGTTACTAAACCAGGACACCACAACAGGATATAAAAAGCATGTTTTATGTATTACACTCTTCAAAATGGCCTCTCTTCTCTGTGATGACAGCTTTGCACATTGGAGGCAATGTCTCAGTCAGCTTCATGTGTTGGTCCAGATGGTGTTCCAACATTCCTGAAGGAGTTCTCAGAGCTGCTGAGCACTTGTTGGCTGTTTTGATTTCACCCTGTGGTCCATGGTGATTGTGGAGGTCAGGTCATGTGATGCAGCACTCCACCACTCGCCTTCTTGGTCAAATAGCCCTTCCATAGCCTGGAGGTGTGTTTGGGGGGGAAGGGGGGAATCATTGTCCGTTGAAACAAACAATGGTCCAACTAAGTGCAAATAGCACCAACCGTGTCACCAGCAAAGCACCCAGACACGTCACACACTGAAGGATGGAGGAGGCTCCATCCTTCACAGTGGGGACCACACATGTAGAAAACATCTGCTCATCTTTTCCAGGCCTGGCAAAGAACCTGGAGGGTGGAACCAAAACTCTCAATCCTGGACCCATCAGAGCAAAGTTCAGGTTTCCACTGGTCTGGGGTCCATTCCGTGTTTTTCTTGGTCCAAACAATCTTTTTCTTGCTGGTCTTATTCAGTCCTCGTTTCTTTGCAGTGCTTCAGGCATAAAGGCTTCACTCACAGCCTCCTCTGAGCAGCTGATGTGGAGATGCATCTGCTACTTGAGCTCTGAAGCATTTACGTGCGTTCCAATCTCAGATGTTGTTCATATGAAGTTTCTGAAGCTGGTAACTCTGAACTTCACCTCCGCAGCAGTAGAAACTCTTGGTCTTGCTTTCCCGGGGCGGTCCTCGTGAGAGCCTGTTTAATAAGTGTTTGCTGGTCTTCGTGACTGCACTAAACATTCATTCAGTCTTTGAAATCTTCTGGACTGATTGACCTTGAATTCTTAAAGTGAAGTACTTTCTTTTGTCTGAACTTTCTTGATTATTATTTTGCTGGAATTTGTCTTATAACTGCAGTGAAACAGGGCTGTTAACTGTTACCAATGCTGCTCCTGCACAGCAAAACTAATGGTCTCCAACATATTAAGAACACAAAATAATTGCCCAAGGGTACCTTGGCAATGCTTGGAAGCCGCCAGAACAGCTTTAAAGCATTGCCGAGGTATCCTTGAGCAAGGTACCATGTCGTGTCTGCCCTGGGGCTCGAACCAAGAACCCTTCACTTCTCAGCCCACATCCCAACAGATTGAGATTCCTGAAATTCCTGCTCTTGTTCTGCTTTAGGCAGCATCTGTGGGGGGCGCTCCTCTGCCATTAAAGCAAACAGAAACAAAGAGAAGTCGTACCAGCAATTAGCTTTTAATCTCTGACATATCTATATTCACATAATGAACCTCATTTATCAGGCCTAATGTCTTTTATTCTGAAAAATTGCACTTTCCCCAACACCATATAGTGGACTAAATAAATCTAGGGATTATCATAATCACCCAATCAATAGAATAATTAATTTGGTCATTAGGCTGCTATAAATGTTATCTCAGAGCGATCACAGAACCTGGTGATCAATAATGCAATTACATCCCCTCTACTGCAGTTAGCATAGAAGCTAGAGCAGCCACACTCCCTTACTCGTACAGTGTGTGTACATGTTCACACAGGTATGTGTGTACTGTGAAGAAGGACCTCACGACCACCAACCCCCCCCCCCCCCAGGTTTTACCGGCCTAACGACTTGAGGTTATAGAGTCTATTATCGTCCGTCTAATTTACAGAGCGATAAGCTCCATGCAAGGATCAATAAGGCTACCCTGCATGCTCTTTGTGTAGCTAGCCTTGTTGTGCATCTTTATTGGAGAGGAACGGGAGTCATGTTGGTGGGAGGGGTGAGAAAATGCAAGAGGTGAGGGATGGTTGGGTGACGTATGGACTCCGAGGATGAAATTGTAGTTTGTCGCTGGAGGAGAAAAGGACGAGACTCCGGTTTAGCATAGGGAAGAGGAATGGGGTGATAATAGGCATGGGCGAAAGGATGGAGAGGAAGAGGAATGGAAAGAGGCAGTGTGGTAGAAATAAGAGCAATGAGTGGCCGAGTTAAGAGGACAGATGGAGCGAATGGAGGAAGTGTGTGTTCAGAGGTCAAAGAGAAAGAGTGGGGGGAGGCGGAGATGGTGTCGCGCATGGTGAGGTAATGGATGTCCAGCTGAAAATGGATCAGTAATGTTGTAGGAAAAGGTGCAGGAGTGTGCAAAAAAAAGATGAAGAGGGAGGGATGATGGGCTTTTGGATGGATATGCACCCAATATTAGGAGCAGGCACGAAGGATGGATTGGTGATAAAATGGTTTAAAGGGGTGGATGGAATGGAAGCATAATCTGTTTATACCATTACTGTCAATGAAGCTGGAGGGCTGCTCCTAGTTTGGGAGAAATTAAAGGCCAAATTAGAAAATTAAAATGAGGAATACCTTTGTTGTCAAAGCCTGTACAGATTTCATTTCCACGCTGTAATTATTAATTACATTAGTTTATTAAACAGAGACGCATCATCACATGGAAGATCTTCCTAACGCCTTTATCATTGATCCTCTGATGGCCTCTTTCAGAGGAAGCCCTGGTGTATTTTGGGCTTGAGCTTCCTGCGTGTCGGGTTTGAGAAGCGAGGTCTCCAAGGTGAAGGACAGGTGAAGGTTCGGAGATCTGCTAGTTTAGCTGATGATGAAGAAGAGCTGGAGGCGGGAGCATTGAAAGGGATCGGCTCAGGTCAGATGAAGAGGCAATCAGGAGGTGAGGGGGAAGGTGGATAAAGGGACAGTGTGAAGGTCAGGTTATCCCATCAGGCTAATAGGTCTGGCAGGAGGCGGCTCATAGGTGCCAGGCAACCGTCCTGCCTTCCAGGCTAACAAATACGAATCTCCTTTATCAACAATAATAGCTAAAAATAATAATCAAATTGATAGAGCACAATGGAATGAGTGATGACGAGATTATGGAAGATGTAGGAAGGTTTTGTGGAGCTGCGTCTGATAAGATATGCATCCATGGCAACGGACAGATTTCCTCCAGCGAATTCCTCCCAATAACATTCTGTATAATGAGATTATTTGTTTTAACTTTCTGTTTTATTGATGCTTTCTCTATACAAATTTGTATTTGAACAAATGAGTCGGTGTCATACGTCACTGCAGCTCTACGAGCTTCCAGAACTCCAAACTCTGCCGCACTTCCAGGCTAAATGAAACATAAATGAAACCTTAGCTACTTGATCATTTCAAGTAGTTAAACATTTTCCCTTTGATACTAATGGTTCTCATTGGATAATTCTTGTCAGCAATGATAAGGAAGTTTGATCCACTGAGCGGATTGTGCATGTTTTATTGTTCGGACAAGCAAGCGAGTCAGAAAATAACGACTGTTTCATATTAAAGACATCTGTGGTTTTTCCACATTATTTCCTGTCAGATATTGATTGGACGTCGTTAGTTTGATGATAACCCACATACTGAATGTCATGGAGAAACTTGGGAGTCTTTGTATTCTCAGAGATCCCTCGCCAAGCTCAGGCCCGTTACTGGAGAAGTGTCACCAAACCGATACAGTGAAGTGGTCATTATGGGGCACCCCATCACCTTCCAAATACTGGACTGCAGACTAACCCTAACCGGGTTGTGGGGGGGGTTCTGGGTCTGGGTGAGTTGGTCTCCACACGGATCCTGAGGACCTGCTACAGCGGTGCAGTGGAAAGTGTTCTAACCCAGAAGATCACCTCCTGCTTTTGGATCAGCTATTTTCATGACAAGTGTCTCCAGAGAGCTCCTCTTTAGCTACTTTATCAAACATTCTTTGCACTTTCAAGTTTCATCATTTCCATGTAATTTATTTATGTTGTTGTATGTTGTTATGTTGTATTTATGTTTCTCTTATTGTTATATGTCTCTTATATATTTCATATGTTTCTCCAATTAGACCAGTTTAGGAGAGGCCAGGAGACATTTCACTGTGTGTCCCTCTGACTGGATGTGACACACAGAGCCACCTTATAAACCTGGAAAAGTTGCAGACTTTAAACATGACATCAAACTTTAGACAACGGTGGACAAGAATATTACTTGTGCATGGTGCTGAGGGGGTGTCCAGGGGTGTTCTGAAGTGGTCCTCCTTACACACACACACCACAGATCCATCCTCATCTGCCACGCTGTTAGCTGGGCAGGGGAAACACTCCTGCTGCCTGGAGGACATCTTGTAGGACCCAGGTGGACATGCTGAGAATGGACAGAAAGGCAGCAGGTTAGAATACGTCCATTTGCTTGGAAATCAACGAAGATTTTTCATCATTATTACAATAATCACATTAACGTATTCATGTATTCATGTCTGTTGTTAAACTCCAATAGTCCACTGAGCTCAGCAGCATTCTAACACCTGTGAAAAAAGCTCGAATCTGAGAGGGGGAAAATAAGAAGGAGACCATAAAGCAAGTGGAGGAAGGCTGAGATTAAAAGAAAAAGTGGGGGGAGGGGGGGAGGGGAGGTTCTCCTCCTCTCTGACAAACAACTCTTACATTGCACATGATGACTGCTCTCGGTAAACAACCTCCAAGTTCCGCCCCTGACTGAAGAGTGAAGCAAATGAAAAGAAATGAATCTAAACTCGTGCCCCCACACAGCTGCATACGACAGCTCCTCTCACTTTATAGCCAAATCTTATTCCCTCGCCGTCTCCCACGACAGGCGACTTCTGACAGGTGACAGAGGCCGACAGAGGTGAGGACGTGGGTGATCAGCTTCCATTACCGGCCGTGGGCACACACCGAAAATACACACCATGTAATTGAGGCTTATTGATTCGAGTGTGACAATGAGGAGCACGTAGACGCACGGTGAGCAAAACTGGTTATTTTGCACATTCCCTGTATACGGTTTCATTTTCCACTTGCTGTGCTTTTGGAGCTGGTGATAATGGGTGTGAAATAATAGAGCTGGCTCCGGCCCTCGTGCTCGCCTCCTGTCTCTGAGGTCACATTTGCGTCCACGGCTCTGGTACACGCTTCCCTTTCTGTAAAATCATGTTACTTTGCATTTCCTTCCTTTCATCTTCACTCTGAATGATCCAGTTTAGAAATTGCAAACAAACCGCAGCACATGTATGTTTTATCTGGTATTGGTTTATATTATATGTTGTTTAATATGTTGTAGTTTTGTTCGGTGGTCTGTATTCTGCCTTGGGTCAGAAATAGGTTAGAAAGAACTGTGGCTTTTTCTTTTGCAGCATACAGTCTTACCTTCACACAGCAACAAATAAAAAGAGAAGGACAAACACTAATTGGTGGCCAGGAGATGTGATTTACTGCTTTAATGCTTCCCTGGTTGTGTGAAAATACCAGACACAGCACCAAATTTGTGACCTGATCCATCACCTCGCGGAGCCATTCCATTACCCTGGATTGTACCAGTGATGGTGACTGGGTGGTGCAGTCATTAGCACGGTCTAGGATTGATTCCAGCTCAACCTTCCAGCTCACAGCCACAATATTGCCACTGATCATTTTCCCACAGACCTTCGAAACCTTTAATCCTGGTATCCATAAAAATGCTACTTTGCACAAACCATCCAGGCCAATCACCTGACTAATCGCTGGCTAATGACATTTTATCTGACAGAGCTTCGGCACAGATTACCGACGAATTTACAATTCATGGAGGTCCCATCTTGACCCCTAGTAAGTGTAAAGGGGCACCGGCAGATCCAGCGAGTCCTGCAGTTCTGGGGAATTCTGGGGAATTTAGAGGCCTTGTACCAGAATTAATGTCACATCATTCTGGAGGATTGACATGCTGGCAGATAAATTTGTATTCTTCTGAGGAGTTTGTGGGTTAATCCAGGAGTCAGAATCGAGGTTTGAGAACAGGACATCGGCAGCTTTAATCTGTAAAATTAAATCAGTTACAATGAACTGAAGTTCAGACGTCATGAACAATTTTACCCACATTCATTGATGTCATTAAATGTACCCTCATTGTCCTGTACAACAATGTGCTGCATTTGATGCAGTTAAATCTTGTGGAGAAAATGGAGAAGTAGGCCCGAACACAAAAGCCGCTGCCCTTGAAAAGCTTTGGCATTAAAGGTGTTCATCGTGATTCAAGTGCAATAGTGATACGTCTTATTATTCAAGCCTTCCTAACAAACACACAATGGCACAAAAGGGTAGTGCCATTACATATTGATTAGCGGGCCTCCTCAGCCTCCCCTGACACAGATCACAGTCAATACGTGCATGTGGCAGCAGACACCCGTGTATGTTTGTGAGCTTCATACTCGGGACGGTAAGAACCTTGTAATCGACTTTCTAATATCTGTCATTACACAGAGAAAAGCCTCTTGCTCTCAGCTCACAGCACAGCCAAGCGTGAGGATGGACACACACACACACACACATACACACCCACACACACGCAGTCAAGCAGCTCTGAAATAGACCCTCTTTGTTCCGGACTGTGCTGCCACTATCCTTCCCTCAGCATGCCAAGGACATCAAGCAAGCAAAGCGCCCGAATCAAGAGAAAATTATGCACAGATCCATGAGAATAGAAACAGGATTTGCATTTTCTACCTATCGTGCTTAAAAAGCATGCTGGCCATGCTCACGGATGGACGGAAATGGGAATTATCTCTTGAATTCCACATGGATAACACTTTGCTCGCCCAACTTGAAAATGTGTGTCTAATGATAGGGCTGGATCACGACAATATGTGAGGCTCTGATAACAAAAGGAGCTGCCCATGTGTGCTGCCCATCATTGACACAGCAAGACATCATTTGAAGGCAGCACCAGCAGCCGGTGCCAGGAAAGGTCACATCAGTCAAAATAGACTCGCAGCTTGTGGTCAGTGGGAGGATATGGAATCTCTATAATATCTCCAACAGTGCACTTATAGATGTGGCCACTTGACTTAATTGAGCTTTTTTCGATTGCTTTTTTTAATTTAATTTGACATGGCACATTTTTGATATTAAGACACAAATATCTGCCGAATGAAATTGCTGTATGACTTAATTTAGAATGCTGATGTAAAACTTAGAATTGATGACCTTGTCTGTCTCAGTATAACGGGGGCGGAAATGCAACAAAACATAATTGGAATTAAAGGCAGATATGTGAAAGAATTCTGAGTGGGTGAAAAAGGTCAGAATAGTGTGGCAGAATCGGATATCACGAAGAAATGCATTTAATTATGGTTCATGGGGAGAGAACTGAAATAAACATGAGTTTTTACTAAATTATCTGTGGTTTTACATCACATGTACTGAGAGAAATGTAATTAGTCCCAAGGCCCAGATGGCTTTCTTCTTATGGACCGCCATGAAAGATGTATATTAATCTGAATGTCTTAGGTGGGGGAAGGAAATGAGATGGAGAGGTTGGAATAAATAGAGACACAAAAGGAGGGAGCTGCCAGGACAGCTGGCCAACCAACTGATCAACCTGTCCCACATGCCAACAGGGAGTCTCCATAAAATGGAAATGTTAGCGCACACCATATTTTTCAAGGCATAATAATATAGATATGTAGCGACACTATCCTGAAGGGTGGGGAGAAGGATGAGAAAGGAAGCCAACTGCTGCAAGAGACAGAGACGGCAGGAGACAGAGAGATGGTGACAGAGATGGGGAGACAGGAGGCTGCCTGTACTACAAAGAACCGAACATCGGAGGGAGGCAGAATGGACTCCTTCGCATGACAGGAACAGAAAATAACGTAAGTGTGAGAACATAACGCATGAAGATGAAGTAGGAGCAGCAGTGACAGGGAGTGAAAATGACATCATCTGGGGAAACAACGGTGGAATGCTGGAACATTGGAACATCAATCATCCGATCGCACACAAAGGAAAGATTCCTCATCGAAATACTACTTATGAGATATTCCTTTTTACACCTTCAGAAATAGAAAAGTCATGTCTCATTTATTAAAAGAAATGTGAGATAAAGATCAGATCTTAGACAGGATGCCTGAATTATTTTTAACAACACTTTCTTTAGCCGTGTATCCTCCCTGCCTTCCCCCACACAAGCTTTTAATTCGGATGTGCCGCGTGTGGTTGATGCCATCATTTTTAGATGGAGGGAGGTTTTAAGAGCCACAGGGTCATCGACACAATCTTTAAGTGAACATATTTTTCTGTGTGTAGGTGGTTTGAGGAATGAACCATATAACAACTAGAAAGAGCTGCTTCAGTCACATGTGTGACATCACAGGGCCCAGAGAGCCACCCAAGCCAGATGGCGCGTGACGTTGCCTGGAGGATCGGGCGGCCTGTGCAGTTCTGTGGTCGGTGCGTTGGACCGTTGCGGGGAAGAAAGAGCTGAGTCAAAAGGCGAAGCTCTACACTCCTGTCCTGATCTATGGTCATGACCTTTGGGCAGAACTGGACGCTCCCTAAGAGAGGGTGAGAAGCTCAGTCACTCCGGAGTTGACTCCTGCTCCTTCGCATCGAGAGGAGTAAGCTGAGGTGGACCGGGCACCTGTTCCGGATGCCTCCTGGACGCCTCCCTAGGGAGGTGTCCCAGGGCTGTTCCATAGGGAGGAGAAGGCCCCAAGGAGGACCCAGGACACTCTGGAGAGACTATGTCTCTCAGCTGACCTGGGAGCGGCTTTAAATCCTTACAGAAGAGCTGGGGAGAAGGAAGTTTGGACAGAGACTCCTGACGCCTTGACCCAAACCCAGATAGGCGGATGAGGACAAGACCAGACATCACTAGGGTGACATGTAGGTTTCTCCTGTTGCATCGATACAGAAACAGTCAAATTCTCACTCTGTGGTGACAAAGTTTGTTCTCAACCTAAGAGGAGAGTCTCAGTATGATGCATTAGATTTATTTTAGTTATTTGTTACACGCCGTGTCATAACGCTTCTGTAGAGCTCGCCGCTTTCAAGATGTAACCTAGCTGTGAATTACAGCAGAAATCCCTGTTATCAGCTCACAGTAAAGACCTCATTCAGGTTTACACACTGACTGGCTGCTGCCTCGCAGCACAATCAGACAGAGAGCCCCGAGCCGTGCCATTCAGGTCAGTGCTTCGCTCTATCATTTTATTCTGTTCTGCCCTGCTTAGACCAGACGGCCATCACACTGCAAACACAGGGGATAACTAGTAAACAGTGTTGCCAGGGGTATTAATGTCAGCTGCACAGCGTACAAGCTCGATGCCTGCAATGCATCTAATTATGCAGCTCACACACACAATTATGCACACTTGTATGAATGTAAACATCCTGAGCATCATTCAGAGCCACTCACACAGAGGGAGCAATCACACAATAGACCCAACCAAGAACGCTTGGTTTCATTAGTGGTTCAGACAGGAAGCCAGACAACACAAATACCCCAGGAAGAACAGAGGAACATGCAGGAAGGCACAAAAACGCCCTCGGGAACAATTTGGAATATGAAAACAGATAAAATTTGCTTCATTTCAATTCTGGACGAGCACACAATATCATTCCCATGAAAGAACTTTGTGGTATAACAACGAACAGTCCTAACCTTAAACACAAGCCCAACTCTAAACCATATACCTCAGCCTGAGTCTGTACATTGTCACTGTATCCATTCTAAGAGACAAATGATTCACTTTATTCTAATATAGAAGCATGCACTGTGTGTGAATGTGTGTGTGCATGCGTGCACGTGTGGCGGGGGGTATACAATAATGTGACTCACTAGACTGAGGCGCTGACATTTTACAAAATTGAAAACACAAACAAAGTCGTCCTCTCCAGCACTTTCTCCTCTTCCCTGATGTGAACCTCCCTTCTCATCTTCCCAAACAGGTCTCAGCTGATATCAGCTCCACTGCTTCCCCTGAACCCCCTTTTCCCATCCCCCACCCCCCCCCCACACACACACACACACCCAAGTGTCCATTATCCAGCATCTCCTCATTTTAACCCCAGCTATCATTTCAACAGGATTTAACAGAGGCTGTGGAACAAAAGACAGACAGAGACCAATTTCAGGATATTATCATCACCTCCTTCAACCCCAGTCATCGCGTCAGCTCCTTTCACACGTGTGCAGCCATCCCGACTTTCTATAGGATTTGTTCCAGAGAAGCTGCAACACAAAGGCCTTCGTTTTTCACAAAGATTATATCCTCTTTTCTTCCGACTTCCCATGAATTTCCACGGGTCTCCCGATGCCTTTAAGGCACCTACTGCAGGTCAGTTGTGAGTCTTGTGTCGGAGCACCGACTCTACCATACCTGCATTCTTGTAACATCAACCAATATGGCCGTTGTGCTCCAGACCCACTTTGACATCATCAAAACTTTACCTCAGTGGTGAAAAATGGACTGTGGGATGCACAAGCTTGTCCACCAGTGCTTGTGATGAAGTGTGAGGTGTTTGTGTTTCGCTCCGAGTGTGATCGATGGCTTCCATTTAGCTCTGTCACACAGGCATTTTATCTACGTCCATCCAAGTAACATGGAGTCACTGCACGAGCACATTTGTGTGTGGCAAAACAATAAAAAAACCAAGTGGAGACACACACACACGCACGCACACACACACACACACACACACACACACACACACACACACACACACACACACACACAAGCAGGGGAAGGGAAGTACAGAAATGCTGCAGTCTGACAATCAGGAATCTTCCTGTAAATTGAACTGACAATGAGAGACGCTTCAGACGGACTCGAGAGACACGGAACAAAAGAAAAGATGGATGAAAATGTTGTGATGTTCGGTCAAGCCTGGCAAGGTGGCCTGCAGGCTCTCAGCCTCCACATCCCACAGACCCCCATTGTCATCATCACCAGCAGTCACATCCAGATGGACAGAGACACACACAGACACCACACAGAAAGACACACACAGCCTTCGTGGGAGACAGCTTGTGGAGGACAAAAGCTTCCATCCAACATAAACTATATTGACCACGTACATTGGAGCATCATGCTGGAGAGTCTCGCCACTCGTTTGCATTAGAAATGTTTGCAGCAGGATGTCAGATAGGCAATGGCAAATTTCATTCTTCCATTTACAATTTATTAATAGAGTAAAATAGTTCACACACCTAAAGTGTTTCTGTCCTTCACTGCTAGAACTGAGAGAACTTGAAAACTGGCAAAAATCCAAGTCATATTTAGGTTCTTTAGGGAGCTGGAGCCTGTCCCAGCAGTCACAGAGAGACAGGAATACACCTCGTCATTACAAGACACACACACACACACACACACACACACACACACACAGGGTCAAAGACCAGAACACTGGTGAGAACATCCTTCTGCTTCACCGTGTCATTTTAATGCCATTTTCGAAGAAAGTGGAGTAAATGCCAAAACTTTGAAACATTACAAGAAGGCAGTTTCCTGAAAAGAATCTCATAATGCTGCAGATTAGGATCATAATTAACTGGGAAACACACATATTGCACTTCACAAATATCCAGTATTGCATGCAGCCCTCCGCATGTGTGTGTGGTGATGGTGACCCTCTTATGGAAATTAACAGGCATCATCTTCAGCCTGCGGTCTGTTGTGACACGCCGATTTCATTTGATTCTTCTGAATCAGCTATTCAAATCTGGAGTGTGAATGTAAATGAGTCTCGTCTACTAAAGGCATTCCAATTTCATTTGGCTGATTGAATCAGCTGCTGTCATTAAGACTCTGGCACAGATATGGATGAATCCACCAGATACGTGTTTGTCCCACGAGTCTGGATAGATTGGAGTCGGGGAACAAAAAACAAACAAAAAGACCCCGAAGAGCAATTACTCAATCATTAAATGTCAAATGAGAGGAGTGCAGGGGGATTCAGATAGCTCCTCAAGCCTAAAAGGTTTACACATCAGAGTCACTTGAACCAGGTGCTTATCCATGCAGGCTCACCATGAGTGTGTGGCTTTATGAAGATGGTGTATATTATATCAGAGACGGGGGGGGGGACATGCTCCCACATTACACTTATCTGTCATTTATATTCTGTAAATGACAGAAGAATATGTTGTTTTTCTGGTTTTAGAAGCCTTTTCTGGAAATTGGGTTGTGACACACAGCGTCCTCATTAGTTATACAGTCATCTGTACATTTTTAATCAGAGTATGATGGATGCACACGAACAATCTTATTAGCACAATATTCCTCATGATTTCTAGTGTAAACTAGGATGAAATCTGAATATTGGGTCTATTCTAATTAACATAAGCACCAACTTTAGGCAATCTTAAATCCTTTGGCCAAATAAAGAAGCATTAAAGGGACTCCATGAACTTTAGATTCAAGGATCATGTCGGAAGTTGTAGAAGGTCAGTGGATCAAGATCTGCTGCTCAGAAACAAGATGGCACCCAAATTAAGTGTGATACGCATTAACATAAACATCCAAGTCACGTCAGTGGGAGCACTCATCTCCTTCCTTCCTTTTTCCTTTCCAACACCTTCGTCTGGGCCCTTTCCTGGAGATGTAGATCACTGCAGGTTCTAAATTCCTTGATTCAAATGACTCAAAAAAAGATACCAACTCACCTGGATTATTGTGTTAAATCAGAGTATATTTCTTGCATTAGCACCTTTCCACTAAGTGGTTAAAATTTGTCCAATGCAATTTTCTACAATTTCCTGCTGCAGGCCAGACGGATCCTTGCTGATTGCCAGAGGGCAGGCAGATCACTTCACTGGGAGGCTGAGCACTGGCAGGTCTTTACTACCACAGCACACAGCTAAATACTACATATGAATGGATTGAAAAGACCCCAAACAGCTGCCAACAGTCAATTCAACACTCTAATTAGTCCTCACGAAGGAAATTTGGCCACACCATAAAAATCAGTGTAGCCCAGGCGAAGCCACAGTCTGTCCGTTTCCATTCTTCTTCAAGAGAAATTCAACACTTTAACATTTTGAATCGAGCCACAAGATGAAGCTAATCCCATCATTGTCTAAATCAAGAACGTCTCACGAGTGTATCAGGGGAGACGAACGCAGACGTTTAAGACGCAAAAACATTTAGTTTCTACGATGAAGCTGTGAAGGTAAAGAACGCTTGACCTTGTTGGGGAATGAATATGCTCTTTCTTTAATCCCCACCACCCCCAGCCCCACACCCCCTCATTTATGGAGTGCAGCCATTAAATTATACTAAGCAAATTGCCATCAAGTATGTCCAAGTAAGTGAGGGGACGAGGGACAAAAGATCCAACTGGCAAATGTGAAATATGTCCAGAAAGATCAGTCCGGTTACGTAATGAAGCCATTATAGGTGCTGACAGAAAGCCAGAGAAAGAGAGAAACATGATTCAAAGACATGTCAAGTGAAAATGTTCAAACAAAGCAGCCACTTAGCGGCGGTGAGCAGCGGCTGATGTTCGACTCCACTGAAGCAGCAGCTCATCACCAACAGGCCGACATTCACGCCACAGCGCACCTCAGCAAGAGTAAAAGTCAGCCCGGTTACGCCGGCAGAGCTTCCTGTTTTCCTGGTCCAGCAGCAGATCTGTTCCTCTTTTACACCATCCTGCTCGTGGTCACAGTTCTTCCTAAATACAACAACATGGGGACAAGACCCCGAGTGCCAGCCCTGATATAATGAATAAAAATGTCTATACAGAACTGAAAAGAGTTTACTGGAATACTTCCCAAGACAGAAACGTCCTTTTTTCTTTCAACATCGGGAGGGAGGCTTGAAAAAGGCTCCATATTCTTACATTTGTTAGATACTCTCAACAGTCTCATCAGTGTCTTAAAGGTAGAAACTGGAGAAACAAATTTGGAGGCACCACGAGGGGAACTAAAACTCCAATTTTTACGAAATGGAATAAGCTCTTCCGCAACGCTTGCAAGGATCACAGAGGTCACGGTGGAGGGAGGAAAGAAAGAAGCGTGCGGTATTATTTAGCTGCTGTGTGGGAGTGTTATACATATGAGTATCGATCCGTGCCCTGAAGTGTTGCACTTCTGTCCATCTCTTTGCATTTATCCCGCGTGCTTTTCACTCAGTTGCCGCCTTCTTATTGGCTGGGAGATTTCTATTGCTGGGAGCTGATCTGAAGCGAAATGCGAGCGTCTGTGTGTAAACAGGGAGGGTCAATACATCCCGACTCCATCAGTATTTATAACCAAGCCCCACTGTGGGAGCACAGCAGTGAGGAAAGGCTACAGTCATTATAATGCAAGTCAAAACTTTGTTCTTCATAAAAAAAAAGAATACAGCATCGATCCAACAAAATACTCCCAAATAACTTTCTTCTAAATATTTTAATATCAAGTCCAAGACAGAATACACTGCAAAACTGCATCAGCCAGACACAGAATAGGGTGTCACCTCCACCCTGAGGCTCATCTACTTTTTATTTTTACTTGGTAGTACATAAAAAAAGTAAATAGGAAGTGCATGTGAACAGGCAGCATTTGCCAGCATCCCACTGCTATTTCGGTTCAGATCAGAGGGGGCATTTGTCGGATGAATGCCAAGCAAGCAGCCAAAGCTCATTTATGTCACCTTTCATGGAAAGAACCCCAAAGAGCATCACAATAAAGGCAGTTAGGTCGATAACAGAGGACACAGCCGCCAACATGGAAAACCCCAAAACATAAAAGCAGACCGAAAGGGGCAACGTGCAACTGAGACCTGCTTTAAACAGTCCTACTGGAGTCACATTTCTGAGCCTTTGGTGAGTAAAATGTGTCTTTTCTAGTCTGAGATGTTTTCTGATGATGCAGTTGCACCTTTGAGTCTTGTGTAATAGCAGAAGCTCCTGTATGGGTGACCGAGCACGTCTGAAATAGCTGTAATCACTGTTTTGGCTCTTTGTGACTCTATTGATTCTTTCTCTTCCCTCCTTTACTTCAGGCCTACTCCGAGTCCTTCAATCATCCCTTTTCTGAACCACGTCCTTGTTACAAGCCTGCCTCTGGCACATCAGCCAGGAGACGGGTTGACTCGGGTACGCAAACACGCAAGTGAGCAAATACTCACCCTGGGACACAAGAAGATGCAACATTATGATCAATTCACCGTTTTAAAAACCCACGCGTGGAGGTTGCCCATCAGGACAATATCCCCGGGCACACATTAACTCCATTCTTTTAGTTTGATTTGTTTCCTTTTTCTGGGGACTTCTGTGGCCTAAACCTCCTGCTTTGTGTTGCGAGTGACGGCTTTTTTCCCAATAAAACTTCAGGAGAAAGTGACCTTATAAAAATGTAGCAGTTACGATAGAAGTGTGAACAGCCGCCGGATGTCTGTGACACTGGTGTGTGTGTGTGTGTGTGTGTGTGTGTGTTGTGTTGAGGGAGAGGCACACAGCAGCAGAGCAGCACAGAGTTTGGATTTTAATGAGGGGATTAACAAGGAAGAGAAGGGAGAAAATAAGAGTAGAATAGAGAAAGAATGTCAAGAAAAGGAAAATAAAGTTGGAAAGAAGTGAAAAAAGGGCTGCAGAGAGAGAGAGAGCGAGAGAGGGAGGAAGATTTTATTAGAAGTGAAGAAACTCTGATTGCTTCCTGGCAGGGCTGGACGGGTCACTGCTGGCTTCTGTTGCGGCCCAGTTCAGGGGCTGCTTGCCAAAATACCTTCCCGTCTGGATGTGAGCCTTCGACCTCCCTCCTCCCCCACCCTCTGGCCTGCTGTTGATCTGCAGCGCTCTCTTCTGACCTCATCCACCCACTCTCCTCATCCATCCGACCGACCGCCCGTCCGTGCCTCCCTGCGTCCCCCCTCAACACGTTTCGTCCCGCTCATTTTCTTTCCTCCCACCACTCTCTCCATCACTTCTCTCCACTATCTCTGTAGCCCGAGGACAGGAGGAGGAAGAACTGAGGGGATCGCTGGAGTCAGTGCGGGGGCGGATCGTGATCCAAGCCTGAAAATGAAAACATCCGAGTGTGCGCACCCACACACACACACACACACGCAAATCTGCCGAAACCTGGAAGCAGAAACACCCACTACTATTTCATTCCAGTACCTCTCAATCTGCTGGATTTCCACAATCTGAAAGAACCGATTTTGCTGTTTGCCTGATATCCACCTGATGCTAACTTGCAGGAGAGGGTTTAGTCTCATATTGTACAAATTCTGTGGAATAATCCGTGCTTGACCTTTACTGTAGAGTCCATAGAGACACAACCATTTAAAGTCCTCCAACAGCCGAGCTAAAGAGCCATCCGTCTTCATATTCACTGGTGTGTAGCATCACTTGAGCTTAATACTTGATGTGCGTGAGCAGAATGCAGCTGACAGCGACACCCATCGCACCGTTTTAAACCTACGTTGGTAATTAGCGAACTGAATCCCGTGACCCGCTGTTGAGGTGCTGGCTGTTCACGTATCGCTGCTACTAGACACATGTATGATATGGAACTACTGTCACACCAGCAGGACATGATCTGATGTTCACGCTTCTTCAGTTTACAGGTTCATTTCTAGAGCACTCTTGGTTCCATCTTCCACTTTGGTGATCACTCGGCTAACTCTACTTTCAGCCGTTATTTCTTTGGATTTATTAAAAAAAAGTTTGCTAATGTCTGAGTTGAAAAGGCAAATAAACCACGAGGACCCTTTTAGTTTTCGTCTTTGAACTGACAAACGGAATGGAAGAGAGTCGCCTGACTGCCGCGATGCGTCTCGGAGTGAGAAATGGAAAAAGACTCGGAAGGGTGACAGTTGTGTGGCTGGAAGCTGAATGTTTGGAACAACCCGACGCGGGTCGCTGAGGGACACAGACGCACACGTGGTCTCAACTTGATGCAACAAGGCCACAACATGACTGAAGCGAATCAAGGCTGTCTGTCTCAGCAACAGGTTCAGATGTGTCCAGATGCTTGGGACACACAGGGATGAAGGAGCCAGTAAAAATAGAAAGCAAAGGAGAGGGAATATGGCATTTTAAACCCCCCTCCTTTCTTTTCTCTCCCCGGTTAGCAGTGACAGCCGAGACACAGACAAGTGCGCCGACTGCAAGGACAGAATTAACATTAAGGTCAAGTTTCCTCCCTGCAGAGTGGAAAAAAAGCTTTGTTGAATGGACGGTAAAGGTCTGAGCGGAGCCAAGTCCACTGGCATAAGAGGGTTATTTACAAATGTAAGAAAATAAATGGATAAAAATCATATTTGAGAAAGTTTTCTTTAGGGAATTGGGGTCAATAAAATCTGACTTTTGGACCTCAGCAGTCGCCATTTATACACAAATGCAGCCACCCACACATAACTCAATCAGGGTGCTCTTTCAGGCGTCTCTGCAGCGTGAACACGGCCTGATTAATGCTGTGATCCATAATGTGTAATCACGTTCAGGCTTCAGACAGAACAGGAGCCGAGGGCCTGCAGCCGCGCAGACTTTTAATGATACAATCTTTGTCACACAGAAAACGAAAAATCTACACTTAACAGGAAAAAAGTGAATTATGTTCTCCAAGTGTCCATAACAGAGCATAAATGGACCAAACAGCTTGAGAAGAAGCTGAAACAATAATCTCCTTATGTTAATTTGGATAATTACACTTTAATCTAAGCTCTTTATAGTAAGGGACCCTGATTATTTCCGTTTGAAATGTCATGTTGATAATTTTAATTTGAAAACAAACCAGTCCCACTCCTGAGATGTCCACACCCCTTTTAATGTGCACAATAAATGCTACTTCAGGAATAAACACTTAGTCCCTTTTATACTTTTTACTTCAATACTATTTTCTACTTTTATTTTATGTAACTACATGCAGATATTCTCCGGCACTCTAGACTCTTCTGACAGTTCCAGCTGGGCCCATTAAGCACTCTGACAGTTTATTACAGAGGAAGTGACACTGGCAAGACAGGAGAAAGCCTTGGCAACAAACACGCACGCGCACATGCACACACACACGCAGAATGCTTTGGGAGATGTGCTTGTCAACACAATTGGACTTTAGAGAGTTCTGCAATATGTGCATCAACATAAAAAGGCATCCATGTGTCAACTTATGCAACATTAAACCTCTGTAGGATTCAAAAATTACCACATGTAGCGTCTGTAGGTTGCCACAAACAGCTGTTTGGATACCTGGTGAACCTGATGTTCCAGGTGAAATCTGCTTTTAAACCTAGCAAGTTCAGCGACTAACACTCAGTGTTAAGAACTGTCCTGCAAGCACAGACTCTGAAGATGTATTTTAGTTGTATGCAATTAAAAAAAGCAACACTTTCCATCCATTATATGCACAAAGAGGTAGAGGTTCTGTTATATTCAGTATGGGGGGGGGGGGTGTTTCATTTGTGGACCACAGGCCTGGAGGTAAAAACATGTTGTGGTCCTGAATTCAGACGACCATGTGTAACAAACACGGGGGCTGATGGAAGGGAGCGCCACAGGAAACACAGGCTTCCTCATATTTTCACAGCCTTTAAATAGAATTAGCAACAAACACAAACAATTAACATCAGTGGTGTCGCTAACAGAACATGTTACAGCAAATTACTTTACACAATGAGACTGATGTGGGCTGATTACAGGAAGCACATTCTGATTATAGTCCAACTCTTCAAACACACACACACACACACACACACACACACACACACACACACACACACACACACAGGAACGAGACCCTGCAGTGTAAACACATGCATAATCTTTAGTTATACATGATTACACAGCTTTTAACAGCAGCGTTTGTTGTTGTTCCATTGCATTTTATTAAATGAACAGTTCCCCTAACTGTTAACTGCAGTTGCAAATTCAATTTAGTAAATTAGCTTTGCCAGAACTGCCCAGCGCCACTAATCTATGTACCTTAACATTTACCTCTGCTGGGTTGGGTCTCAAAGGGAACGCATGTTAGGAACCTACTGAAGAGCTCTCACTCTTGTGTTTTCTCCTGACAACTATTGCACTAATATCTGCCACACAACCAGACAATTGGCCATGAATGGCACCTAATGACTCTGAAATGGCCCCTGAACTCCTCACAGAGCTGAAGCCCGCTGAGCAGCGCAGAAACAAATGACACAACAGATGCGCCTTTGTCTGAATGGACTTTTCTCTCTGTGTAAACTGACCCGGTGTCAGAACCTTTCCTGTTGCCCTTTAGCCTGATGTGCATGAATAAGAAAACAAAGGAAATTGACTGAGTCAGAGTCAACTAATTCAGGACCTTTGTTGGCTGTAAACTCTCAATTGCACCATCAATACGGACACACGTGCAAAAATGCAGCGACACAAGAACATGCTGAGAGACAACGCGCTGCAGTCGATAAGTGACAAAGTCCCTCCAGTCCGCCATCAATCCCCCTCTTTATTTACACCTGTTGGCTGAGCGGGAGCGGCTGCTTGTGGGTGGTGCTGGGAGAGATGGGAGGTGTGGGGGCCTGTTGAGCGAGAAGCCGGGATACAGCCTTCCAAGCTGATTGATCTCGAAATGAGAGGGTAAACAAAGGTTGCCAAGACAACAGTTGGCAGGGGGAGTTGGGTGCTGACAAATCTAATTAGTCTTTTTGTTGCCTGGCTAGAGGTACGAGCTGGACACCCCCCTCCCACACACACACACACACACACACACACACACACACACACACACACACACACACACACACACGGGAATCAATGACAGATTGAGATGCAGACTTTGCTGATGAATGCTGGGACAAGTCTGCTGTCAAGAGGTCAGATCTGGAGACAGCGAGGGTGCAAACCAAAGGCTACTTTCTGCTGCATTTATGAAGAGGAAAATAAAAGAATCTCCATCCTGATACAAAAGTATCACGTGTTTAGGTTGTCGGCTCCTTCTGGTGCGCAGCAACACTAATGCTGACGAGTGGAGCTGCAACCCAGTGACACACAACCAGTGACACACAACCGCAAAGATGTTTCTCATGCCTTGATGACAGCCATTAAGATGTTCTTCACGCATCAGTGACTCAAAGCATCAATAAAAATGAAACAATTCATTTTAATCTTAATCAGGGTTCAATGTTGGTCAAATCATAATGGAAGGGTAGAAATACTGGTAGTACTGCTGCACTATTACTACAGCACCATTATTACTGCACTAGTACTGTACTACTGCCCTACTACAACTGTTCTACTATGACTGCACTACCACTAGAGTACTAGTACAATTACTAGTACTAATATTGCCCTCTTCCTACTGTACTACTGTAATACTACTCAACTACAGAATTACTACTAAAGTATTATTACTATTACACTTCCACTACTGTTACTGCTTTACTACTGCCCTATTCCTACTGCCCTATTACTACTGCTACTACTGCCCTATGTATACTGTACTTATACTGTACTACTGCCCTATTGCAACTGCCATATTCCTACTACACTACTATTGCTACTGCACTGTAGCCTTTTTTGTGTGTTAAATAAAACCTGGTCCACCAGATACGAAGGCATTTTGTGCATTGTGCTGGTTCACATACACAACACCACACTTTCAGGGTTAGCAGAGAAAAATGGATTTCAACAAGGATGGACAGCCCAAGAAAGAACCCTGAGCAATAATCTATAATCTATAATAAATCAACACAAACACACACAGTCAGCTCTTCAGCAATGTTGGAAGACAAGTGACATTCAAGGAGGCAACAGTTTCACCAAATATTAAGATGCTATCGGAGAATCTGCACCAAAGAGTCCCAGCGTGCTCTGTGTGTGTGTGTGTGTGTGTGTGTGTGTGTGTGTGTGTGTTTCACATTAATGTCATTCTGAGCAGAGGCAGGATTGTAGTTATTGAGCCTCCCCGCTGACACATCTGTCTGCTACATTTAGTCACAAGCAGATGGAGAGACAAAGATCACACACACACACACACACACACACACACACACACACACACACACACACACACACACACACACTGTAGTATATGCCAATAGACTGTAGGTGAAACATGCTGATGTGGTGGGAATCAAATTGTAGGTTAGCGCTCAGCAGCGGGGTCGGACAAGGACAGAAGGGCCGAACAGTGGCAGCGATTGTGGCCGCCGAATGAGCAAACACAGGAGTAAAAGAGATGGAATAAACACACCTCATGAATAATTCAATGTAGGCCACCGCCCCAGAGACTTTAACTTTAACACACACACACACCAGGTTACTTGTAATGGAGGGATTACTCTGTTCTCGTGACAAGTCCGATCTGATCCAGAGGAAGAGCCGCAGGCTCACCAACAGAGACAGAATGAAGGAAAAATGAGGTAGAGAGAAGAAGGAGAGGGAATAAAAGGTCCTAAAGCATTCTTTTACACGCTAATAAATAATCAGCACATTTCGATGAACATTAAACTGATATTTTCTGATTTATTAAGGACACATACCTGAATAAAATCAGCTGCTTTCATCTTTTATCATTACCAGGGTGCTTGTCAGCAGTACATCTGCCCCTTGGAGGCTCCAGTTGTTTCAGCTTTTGGAAGAATCATCAAATTTGACTGTTTTAACAGTGAATATCTGAAGTTTGGCTTATCTGAAGTGTTGTGCATTAAAGGGCTTTAGTGAAGAACATTAGGAATGAATCTGGTAAACAGCCAGTAAAATGTTGCCTTATGTAAATATAAGTCCTTCATTTTCTGCTCAGAAGGACTATAAGCAAGGCCAGCACGACCAGCTCGGCCTCAGAAAGACATTTAACAGCCTGACAGCTGCTTAAAAATCAGACAGAACTCCCCGAGCGCTACTGGTCCCCAACACTGCTCCCTCGGAGTCCTACAACGGCCCTCATGTTGCTCTCTTTCATCCATCCTGTCTGGTTTTATCACAAAACACACACAAGGACAGAATTTATTTCAAGTGCACACTGTGCACAGATTTGTTAGGCAGTCAGAGGAGGGCTGTTGGGGGGGCTGTTGCACAATTAAAAGACAGCGTTCCAGTCAGCAGCTGCGGGGGGCCCGTCTCACTCTGTGGGAGAAAACACACTTCAAACTCCCCAACCGAGGACAAACAGAATCCTAGTTAAGGGACGAAGCAAACACACTCACACTCACACACACACTCACACACACACTCTCACACACACTCTCACACACACACTAGTTATTTAATACTCGCAACAACCACAAAACCGTAAAGGGCGACTGTACCCACAATGCCTTTCAGCTGGACTGGTGGATGTGACTGACCTTTGACCTCTCGGAGGTGCTTTCTGCCTTATCAGGCCAGCGTGTCCATCAGACTGGACGTGGACGATCTTAAGACAGTTTTCAGTGACCAGCGTCCATCTACAGTCAGTGGTGCCATCAAAACCATCAAGGCGTCTAATTACTGGCTTACTGATGAAGTATCTAAACATTTTTTAAACACTGTATGCACTTCATTCTTTGACATTCTATTCATTTTTTGCATCCATGTCAAAGTTTAATCAAAAAATGGAAAAATCAATTACACTCTTTTATAGCTGGATGGATCAACACTAAATTGATCTTTACAGCAGCAAAGTCTCCAATTCACTGGAATTATGGGATGTTGGCCCACTATTAAAATACACACAAATCAAAACGCACTCAAAAAAAACAGTCAAAAGAAGAAAAGATGAAGAAAAAAAGGACTTGGTTGTCTAATGGCAGAGAGGATTATGGGAAAACAGAGTGAGACAATGAAAACAGAGAAAGATCAAAGGATGACAGATGGGAGTTGAGCGGGACAAAGATTAGACACCAAGTAGAAGAAGAAGGGAGGACAGAGAAATCTATACGGCAGGAGGAAGAAGAGGACGAGTGTCCTTGACTCAGACCGCCATTATCTTCACGCCTTATCAGCACTGTCTTGGTCTGAGAGGACAGACAGACAGACCTCCCATCCTGGAGGCCTTTCCTTTGGTCTATAAAGCACACACACACACACACACACACACACACACACACGAGAGTGTAACAAGCTCTGACCTTTTGACACGGTGCATTTATCACTATGTGTACGTAAGCAGCGAAGAGGTGCTCCACAGCTTCCTTTATATCCATGATTAAGGAGCAGAGGTGGACTGATTGGGATTGGACAGCGAGTCGGAGGGGAGCGGACCCCATGAGACTCTCCCTCCGTCCCAGCGGACGCACGTCTGCATGTCAGCGCTTCACTCACAGCTTCAGGGCATTTGATTTTCAATCTTTCAGTGGAAGGCGGGGAAAAAAAATCTAAATCGTAGTCGTGCACAGGAGGTTAATGAGAGTGTTTACCTGGGAACAGACAAGAGGACACAACAGCCACAATGCTCATCTCTGGACAGGAAGCAGCAGGGATAGAAGACCAGCCAGCAACGGCCAGAACAGACGTTAGGCTTCGTATGAACCTGTGGTATTCATATCTGGTGGGGCTGCGTGAAGCATAGCAGCGACATGCACGTTGATAAGAAAGCCTTTGTTTTCTGCATCTGTGCCTCAGGGTAGCTTCATGCTATAGAAGGAGATCCAGGAGATGTGTACTCTGGAGAATCTGCTCTTTAGTGTTGCCAAGGCCTCCCCCTCACTGTCTCCATTAGATCTCTCCCACTATGATGGCCCTCTTCCACTGCTGGTAGCCTGAAGATGCACACACACTCGGCCAGACGCACACTCACACACACACTTATCTCATTTTAAAGCTCATGCATTAAGTTCTATAAGCTGACAAAAACACAGTGATGAATTAAATATGGCGTCTATTCTGGTGAGGGGCAAAGGCGGTTAGAGGTGGAATGAATAAGTGATGTCTGAAAAAAGAAACAAACCAGGCAGGAAACTGGGAAGACAAAGAGAGGTGTGGAGGAGGAGGAGGAGTGAAGGGTCGAGGCCGGTCAGCTCAGCATCGGTTGTCTGAATATCGGTTTGATATTCTGCTAGAATAACAAGTATTTTTAAAAAGAACTTCTGTTTATTTGATTTCTGTCATGCAGCTAACAACACTTAGCTTTGGCTAATGTGCTGTTAAATATTTCACAGAATCTTGATTTACTGTTGGGTGAAAAGGCTTTTGTATGCGTGTGTGTTTGATTATAATTTACATTCTCTCTAACTTTCTTTGTTTATTTGCCAGCCAATTGATAACTAAATGAATTGTGTCTTTTAATTTACCATCATTTTAAATTTAAAAAAAAGCATTTTAGTAAATAAACAGTAACTGTTACCTCCTTTTTTTTGCTTTCCTTGAGGATTCTCTGCATTTTTCTCTCTATTGAAAAGCCAGGGGGCACCTAAGGTCGCCTGCATTGCGGATATTGCAAGAACCATCTCACAAGGGAGGAAAGGTCTGGATGTAGAACTGGACAGGTTTAGGAACCGAAGCAAAGTCAAGAGGGGATGCTGGGGAAAAGGAGATTATGCGGAGCTGGAGAAGAGGTTAGATGGGTGAAGTGTGAAGTAATGAGGCCAGAATTGAGGGCTGCAGCTGTGATGTGTCCAACACAACATGTGGATGAAAAGACACACACTACAACCATCCAGCCGTGAATGACAAATGACAAAGTGACTAATGTGGCTGTAGGGGGCAGCGCAGGGGGATTCAAGGCTCTAAAACAGAAATCCCACAATCCCAGCAATACAGCAAAAGATGGAACGCTGAAAATGCTGGTCTGTTAAACACGTGCATGTCCAAGATGGGAGGATAACACACAGATAACACACAGATGGGAGGATAACACACAGATAATGCACAAACAAGGTGTAGTGCTGGATAAAAGCTACACATGGAAACAGCTTTTTAATGGTAATGGGGTTTAAGCTTGCAGGAGATCCTCACATCCCATATTGTTCATCAGCATCAGAGGTCGTAGCGAGCAGTAATTATGCATCCCATAAATCCCCTTTAATTCAACCTCACTTTTTTATTCAGGACATTTGGACTCTTAAAGTTGGTACCAGAAATCAATCCAAAATCTAAAAAGCGGAGAAAAAAAAAGTGATGTTAAAGACACACATGGGTGAGTAAGAGCACCCGTGTGTGAGTGAAAGAGGCGAAGAGATAAGAGGTTTTGCACCAGGGGTTATTGCTGTTTTCACACTGAGTATTGATTTGCCCCATCAGGGGGTGTGCTTCCGTCGGACTGTTGAATGTGACCACTCGCAGCCTCTACCCTCACCCGCTAAACTTGAACTTTTTGTTTTTGCTACCCCACAGAGACACAGCAGCTGGCCACCAGCGCATCCCGTGCCCGTCCTCTAATTGGCACGTTTCCCCTGTGAGATGCAGGAGAGGCCAAACACACAACGAATGTCCAGGCCGGAGATGAAGGACAGGAACATGAGAGGCGACCGGACAAGTGAGGTAAAACGACAGAGAACAGGTATCGATCAAAGAGAATGAGCCGGCCTAAACAAAGCAAGTCAGAAAGAGCCGTGATCATGATATCAGCTAAAAGGATTGGGGGAAATGAGGTGACGGGGAAGCAGAGGAGGACAAGTCAAGGGGAAAGCAAGGGGGAAAAGGTATAATCCCCCCATGCAGAGTTTAATGGGATGGCCCAGCAGTCGAGGGTGCTGGTGGGAGGTCTCAGGATGGATCGATCCATTCTCTTCAGCGGGTACAAAACTTTTGAGTTGTTGAGAAAGACTGGCTGAAGAATGAAGGAGAACACCGAGGACAGCTGCGCCAAGGACAGGCGACCGCACGAGAGAGAGAGATGGAGGAAACTGAGAGGGGACCCAAGAGGGAGACCCGTTGGGCTGGTGGGGTAATAAGAATTAGCTTGGTAATGTAGTTTGACCATGCAGAATGCCAGAGTGGAGAACATGCTGAGATTGTCACACCAGAGCTATAGAGGATCTGCATGAAAGAATGATCCTGGAGGTGAAAATAACAGCCTGAAACAATCCATAATATCACGCTGACACACCGCTGTGAGTGCAGAGAGAAACTCCCACCAGATCGTACTGAACTTTACACACTCGTTCAGCGTGCATACATAAATATGTGGGCTTTGACCATCAATCAAACTGCAATAATGCCATCTAATTTACTTTTAGAATTCAAACGAATGTAGATTTTTACGTTCATGGACGTAAGTTAACTGAAAGACTGCATACGTGTGGTTTTAATGCTACCCTGGTGTATTAGCATTAGCATCTACATTTCTCTGAATGACCTACACAAAGCAAACTTTGCGTATTACCAACATTAATAATTAACTGGGGCTGGTATGTGCTGGCCAATATTTTCTAATTTAAGTGCTGTGCTGCATTTTTATTGCCACTAACATAGACGGAAATATGTACACGTCTTATTATCCTACAGTGTATCAACCTGTCAGGACTATGTATGTAAATGAGGAGCTAACTGGTGCTATAGAGCATACATGCATCGAGGATTAACGTATAAATCAATATTAAGGCATGAGTCAGTGATACGACATGACTGAAGTTTTGCCCCCCCCCCCAGATTGAAGAGTAAATAACAACCCATACAATCTGTTACAGTCACAAATAACCGATGCTTTAGGCAGCTTCTTTATCTGTCATTTACAGTCCTCTAGTTTAGTGTTGGTGGCCTTTACAGAGATGGATAACATTTCCCTGCATCCCATCTATCTCCCATCACCTCACTTTTACCACGGCCCATCCCATGGACCCACTCCCCCCCCATCCCTCCCCAGCTTGGTGCAAATCACATCAACAGTGAAAAGCAGAAAAATCTGGCCTCTTCTGAGGGAGATTAGGAGAGTGCCCGGACAACTGGATTTAAACAAAGATCACCTTCTCGACGGGGCTCACCCCTAAACGGGGAGTGTTGGTGGACTCACTGTGGTCATGTCACATGTTGAGTATAAAAGCCACCATGATGGAACTGATGTGTTTGTGCATTACAGCGATAACTGCTCTTTAAAGGCAATCTGCTCGGAAAATCTCCAGCAGAATATGAAATCAGCTTCTGGAGTTCACGATCACAGCCGGATAACATGCAAATGCTGACGCCTGAAGGTCACTATCAGCCCTCGCCTGCAGAACTGAAACGCATCAGGCCTCCATGTGGCCCTGCCTCTACCCGAATCCACACCCATGCCTCGGTCACATGACCTTCACGCGGCTGGTAAATGGAATACTGGACAGCTTTACGTGCAGATTAATGTTCCGAAAGGAGTTTTACATCTTACAGAACTCATCATATGGAAAGAAAATCCAACCATGATTCATGATTCGACATAAGTACACACAAAGCTCAGCAGAGCAATTTCACTATGTGGGACAACATCAGGAGATTAAAGGGACACATTAACTCAGGAAGCCTGTCGCTAATCCAGTAAATAATGATCTGTCAATACCATCACTCTCTCTCACACACACACTCTACACAGTCATCAGATCAGATCCAGAGTTTCATCCAATCTGACCACAAGTCAGACTTTATCGTTTACATTTCTGCCCTTCATATAAACTCCTGTATCATTTGCAATAATTCTGAGAGTTATAACAGCAGTAAACAGCACTGAGCTGGTGTCTTTAGAATAAGTAAAACCTCCACTAAATAAATTGCTCTGCAGTCAGAGACCAAAGCTTGATAACCTCCATCTTAAATAGATTTTTTTAAATTATAGCACCAGATTTGGGCAGGACAGACCTTTAGCAGATATTTAAATGTGTCAGTCCTGTTTCGCCTTGTACTTAGAGACGCGTTGTCTTTCTCCTGCTGTCCAACTGAAACAACTCTCTTAAGCACGGATTGTGAGTGATTTCCAACTTAACATCTAAATGTCACCTTAACTCAGGAAAACCATCGTACACATTTTTTAGTTGCAGTTGTCAGGAGAATCAATGATGTCATTTATTGTGTGTGAGCAAAAGAGCAGGGAGGCTCTGAGATCGTCCCCTGTGGACGCTCTAAGAAGGGCTGATCCATTTAATGATCAAACAGCTAATAAATCTTAAAAATATATCTAGTTTCCCTTTTAATTTAAAACAAATACCCCCCCATTTAGCAAAGAATGTGTTCATTTGAGTGGAAGGAACAAGCTTGCAAATGGAAACATGATGCTCACTAGATGGTGAAAGCAACATTTTATCGGAGACTAATATCTCCTCGGCGAGGACAGCGGTGCCTGAGATTTCTCGCAGTTTATCCCTGATTTATGTGGAATTCATGGCTGTGTAATCAGAGGCAGTTAATTAAGAGGCTTATAGTACAGGTCTTCCTCAACACCAGCCCATTTGTTCTCTGCCCCGTTTACAACACTAATTATCTCTGTGGTTGTATGAATAGTGCATTTATATAATTTTTGTAGGAGCATAAAAGGAACTAAAGAAACTCTTCTCTGACCTGTCAGCTTAGAAAAATGTGTTTTTTGTTGTGTCCCAGGGCCCGCCCTGCCATCCATAAGGTCTTTTGACAAGGACCTGTAAAGTTGTAGGACAAGACTGCAGAAGAAGAGACGGTCTATCAATGTTACAGAAACTGCCTGCACCATGAGGGGAAGACGGCCGTCAAGACTGAGGATTTCAAACACCACTTGAGTGAGAACTGCACAAGGAGAAGAGTTTATGTAGATAGAAAGTGTTAAATAACTGAGGAAGAGTTCAGCAAGAAGAGCAGAGACGTGTTTTCCTGCTCTCCGGCCGAGTCTCTCTCTGGCCCATGATTCATTGCAAATGAAATGTCACCCTGGCAGGCTGTAATGGCGGCCGGCCCGCTCCCCTGCAGTCTAATTGAATTTTACAGGCACATAAACAACAGTCAGGCAGCAGAGAGAGAGAGAGAGAGGTGGGGGGGCAAGAGAGAGTGATAGAAAGAAAGATTGAAAGAAAGAGAGAAGAAATGGAGAGAGAGAGAAACAGATTATTGATGCTGGTGTTTACAGGTGGAGGCTTCTGAGATTCCATAAGAGAGTATGTAAGGGCCTCTGGGGAGCCATAGCACAAAGCACACAGATGGAGGGGACTGCCGCTAAAAAACGACTCCCTCAAGACACACAAACACACACATAAACACACACTAAAGCTGTCTGCTCTGTGAGACATGTATCAGCTGAAGACGGCATGCTTTTAGCAGAATTATCAATGACCAAGGACATAAATTTGACTTTGAAGAAGACAATTTTTTGTATTACTTTCTTGTAGCACTGTGCTAAAAGCTTTAAAGTGCTTGTTTTTCTTTCCAACACTGCAAAGTTTGGTTATTTCTATCCCAACTCCCTTGTAAGGCCTTTGCAAGTTTGGTTCCATCAGCTACAGTTGATGTTAATTTTGTCCCACTTGTACTGGTGACTTTTCTCCTCATCTGCAGTTGGGGACTTCCTGTTGGGATTCACACCAGCCCATCATGTCGCACCATTAAAGGAGGTATGAATGCTGTAATACAGCCAAAAAAGCCAGAAGCTATAGAATCTGGAGACAATAAAGAAGAAGAAGAGCTTACTGCAAAATGTCAGCTACTACTGGTGCAGTAAAATGGCCCATTACACCTTTGCCTCAACATATTTAATCTTCAAAGCTCCTTCCTTACTTACTTCCTCACTTCCTTCCTTCCTGTCACTGTCGACAACTATATTTGAGACGATTGGATTATTTAAACAATGAAGAAATCCAACACCTGTAAAAATGTGTCAGAAAGCATAAAAGTAACCACTTAACTTAAATTCTAAAACTCAACACTCAGGAGCTAAAAGGGCACTTTTGTTGAGCAACAATGCAAGTGTGCAAAAAAGACAAATCCTTAATATTTGATAAATGTAAAGAGAGCCAGACTAAGTGGAGGCAATAGCTAGAAGGCAGCCGTTCATCCCACTGAACTGCAGACAGATTTCTGCAGATGTGAGACATTATGACTGAGGTGGAGTTGTCACTGATGTCCCATCAGGCAGCCCCAGAGACCAGCTCGGTTTGTCCCATCCTGATGGAGGACCTCTGCCCCCCAATGCAAAGACACAGAGATTCCATCCTTATTATATTAGATTAACTCTTCCATCCAAGCAATACCCCCCCCCCCCCCCCCCCCAACTGTAAAGCATAATGGTGAAGAAATAGGAAGCGTTCTAAAAATCATTATTTATTACTAAGGGAGTTTGCTGCTTAATTCCACTTAAACGAACCGTTTCATTCTCAAAATTACCCGTCCCCGAGGGTAGAAGGCAGAACCATTGGAGATATAAAAAAATATAAAACCAGTAAAGATGCAATTAGTTCTGCAAGCTCAGCGGTGCCAATTTTATTATGAGAGCTCACATTAAATTCATCTTTAAGACCTATTTTTAAGAAACCTGGAGACTTGATTCCACCATCTGTTGGAGTAATTTGTGTTTAAAAGAAGGGCGACAGGAGGCCAGACAGAGAGCAAAGGTAAAGGAAACACGGTTGAAACCGAAGATTCGAGGTTTCAGAGTCACATCTGTTTATAGTTCAAGAGATAATACTTTTAGTTGTTTTGGGTTTTTTTAAAAACATTTTTCGAATGAATTCAATATGATTTGCTTGCTGGTAGCCTGGAGACCTGATATAAAGAGACAGGTGTCAGAGGAGGGACACTAAAGGGTACCTTCTGTGTCTCAAATACCCCCAGGGTATCAGCTGGAGCCTAAGCAAAAACATCTTTGGCAAATTTAAAAATAGGTTGAAGTATAAGCCCGTTGGGCTTGAAATATATTTATAAATGTGCTAATGTTAAATGTAAAGGTCTCTGCACCTGTCCTACCAGTCTCTAGTGACACTCCACCCAGTCTGCTCGTTGTTGCTGTCTGTCCCTCCTTTACCCATCTGTCTTTCCTCCAATAGCCCTCCAGCCGCTCCACCATCACTTATCTGGATCACAATTGTTGCCTCATAAACCGGGATGAGATTTATCCTCTTGCCAAATCGGAGTAACATCGCAGCGTTGATGGGGCCAGCTGGAAGAAACACCATTTCCATTTCCTGTTTACATAAACAGGAAATGGAAATGTGAGGACGCGGGCATGTGTGGATTGTGACTGTCTATTAACTGGAAGCGCAATATATCAGGCTTAGACATATTTTCTACGTGTGTGTGTGTGTGTGTGTGTGTGCATGTCCCTGGCTCAGCAGGACTCCACCACCCCCTGCTGACTGTGACCTTCCGTCCAAGAAAGTGGCCATGTTTCTCTCATTCTCTCCCACCCTCCAGCTCGTTCTTTCCGTCCCCAAGTCCCTCCATCCTGCCATCTTTTCCAATCCCCCAGCCATCTATCATCCCTCTGTTTTTGCCTCTGTCAACCCTTGATCCACCCATCCCTCCTTCAGCCTGACTGGATGATGCCTTCAGACCTTGATCCAGACCACCGAGAGGGGCTTCATGAATACATCATCCATCACCAACAGCACAACACAGGAGACACACACACACCCACACGTACACAGCATATCAGCATTCAAACGTGATTAAACACACTCCTCACTTAGTGTGTTTGAGCATTACCATTTAAATATTTGTCAAACCAGCTGATGCAGCAGGTGAGCGTGAATACACACCGTCCACTGAGCAGCATGTTTTTCAGAGGAAAACTCACTGCACTCCTGCTTTGCTGTGCCTAATTTTTCAATCTGTGCAAACACAATGATGGTTCACCGGATCATACACACACACACACACACACACACACACACACACACACACACACACACACACACACACACACACACACACACACACCACACACACACACACACACACACACACACACACACACACACACACACACACTGCAGGCATCAGTGTGTCCTGTGTGAGGGATTATAGGGTGGAAATAAAGTAATTTAATGGCATATTTACATTGTTCTGGATGAAATACAACACAACAAGGGGAGGGGGGGGTGATGGGCGTGAAGCTCTGACTGACAACTTTAAACATCATTAGAGCAGTGGGACAGTGGGTACAGTGGTCACACTGGTAGCTGCATTGCTACACCTGCAGAACTGCTGACTAGAGCGGCAAATCTTAAATTTAAGTCAGAAACAAATAAATGACTTAACAGTATTTCCCCCTCCTCCCGTATCCCATCCTGTGCACGGATAATGCTATTGACTAGCCCCCCCCCAACAACCCCCAGACCTGAATCCAGCCAAGTTCCTCTGGGATATCATGTATCGTTGCTTCCATCAGCCCCATGTCGCACCACAGGCTGTTGAGGAGGTGTCTGATACCCTAATCCAGGTCTGGGGGGAGATCCCCCAGGAGACTCATCAGGAGCATGGACAGACATGGGGAGTGCATATACCCACGAAGACATACACACTGCTGAGCCAATTAGTGAGATGTCTTAAGGAAATCTGCAGAATTTAGCGAGAGCTTTTAGTTTTCCCACCATGATTCAGTCCAGTCATCAGGTGGGTTAATGATCCAGGTTTCCACTAAACATTCTTACTTATTTTTGTTCCAGCAGTGCAGTTGAATTCTTACTCATATTTATGCATAAATCAAGACATTACGAATGGTCTTTAGAGATCATACATAATTAGAATAATTAGAATTAAGGTTTACAGGACAGCATGAGGTTAGAACACTTGTGTGTCAAGTCCATTAGGCTGATTGGAGACTTGCCCATGAGTGTAAGTGTGTGCGCCCTGTGATGGATCAGTAGCCTGTCCAGGAAATATTCCAGCCTCTCACCCAGTGACTACTGGAGCAGACCAAGAGCCTCCCCACTGCAATATTAATTAGGAAAAAATGGTGGTTAAAAGAAAACAATTATAAATAGTACAACACAATAAACGTAATGATGGTGGAAATGTGACACAATAGGAAGTTCCCTTTAGAGACGGTGAATACATCCAGTGTCCGTGTCCAGGTGAGGCTCCGTAGGAGGCCTCAATGCCACAACACAGTGGAAATGTCATCCATAACACTCGCCTCAGGATGCCAATCACTCCACAATGCTCCCCACTGTGTGTGTTTGTGCGTGTTTGACATTCCAGTATGTGTGGAGAGCTTTTAATGACTATTGATATAGCGTGCAGACCAAATCCCATGGATCTCTATGGGAAAATGAAGTAAGATTCAGCCGAAGCGTACGTCTAGATTTATGTTTCTCTGTCAGGGCTTATGAGTGTTAATGAGCTTGTCCATCCAAGAGGTTTATGGGCTGACGAGTCAATATGAGAACTACAGGTGTTTGCGGAACTACGCATGATTATACATCACGATAACGGGTCTGCGTGCTAAACGGTCGGCAGGCTGTCATTGGGTGTAAATACAGAAACAGATGGAGGGCTTACAGATAAATATCACACCAGTCTGTGACAGAGTGCGAGTCCAGCCTTTATCTGAGCAGGCAAATGCGGCGTTTGCATCTGTGAAATATACGATGCGTCTATGTAGGAGTGGTGGCGCAGCAATGTGGCCCCCGCGTCCCTAGAGGGGTCACGCTTTGTCCCTGGGACGTGTGCTCCATTTGCTATAGCAATAAGAGGGGACGATGGCAGATTCCAGCCTGACGCGTGTGTGTGTGTTGGGGTTAGCCCAGCTGGTGCACACAACCAATGCCAGGCTCTCCGTGCCCCCAGAGGGACGGGCACGCTGTCCTCACTGCAGGCCCCTGTGTAGAGCTGTGAACACAGAGACAGCAGCCAGCACGCACAGTACTGTGCACGTTTGGTTTTTATTTGGAAGGACCGGACAAGCGTTGGCACACGTTTATCTAAGGCCCAAGTGCCTCCAGAAGAAAGCAGTTTAAAGTTAACTTGGTGAAATTCTATTTTCAATTCTCTTCCATTTTGTTTTTATTTGATTCATTGTTCAACCCAGACTGTTCAGATGAGGCCGAGAGGCTTCCGTCACATCAGCACCTGCACAATTACGTGCTTTAATCCTCCGCCGTGAGACGATCCGATTCAACAGAAGCCACAAAAACCTCTTCAGTAATAATCCCGCCAACCCAGTTACCTTTGACTTTGCTCTCTGCATTGGAGACTTTTTTTTCATATGCTAAAAATGAGCACTACTTTATTGTGATTCCTGCTGAGATTGGCTCTTGAATAAGCCTCAGTGCTGCTGCGCTTGTTGCTTTTCCCCATTTTGACAAAATGAGTACATTTCTCTGAGGTTAAATGGGGGCAGGCAGTTCTATAGAGTGATCCCACATCAATTTTGGACAGATGGGAAAGTTATTAGTGAAGGTTGAATGAGGATGGAAACAGTTGATTGTAAGACAGCAGGTCAACTGCTCGGCGGTGCCATCTCACCTCAGAAATCATTATAACCAAGGGGGGAGTCGCATGAACAGCACCCACGTTAATGCATGTGTGTGTTGAACACAAACTTACCCAACTCAGCCCAGGCTGGTTGTGATTCATGATCTGGATTAACGCAGACATCACCCTCAGAAACATCACCCTAGACAGAACTGTCGCCAGCTTCGCTCTGCTCTTTCATTTTAGAACAGAAGGCGTCACACAGCCTGACGTAATCAGATTTATCATGACTGCTGGAAACAGCCTGTCCTCAGAACACCAGGAGGATTCCTCCCCAGAATCAGAACATATGTACAGTTCTGGTGTTGCCGTCATCGGGCCCCATGTGGTTGAAAGCTAAGCTCATCCGTTAGCTCTCTTTATCATTTCTCCAGTTATAATTTATTTCTCAGCCTAAAACAGAATCAGGTCATTCGTAATTATCATTAATAATAACCTTTTAACTCTGGTGCTTTCTTGGCTGCTGCGTTTAATCCATAAAACTCAGCTAGTGGACGTTTCTGTCCATTTGCAGTCATTTATACAGAAGACTTGACTAAAATGGTTTTCCTCCACTGACAACCTCATCAATACCTCATCGCTTCCCATCCATCCATCCATCCATTCTCTGCCGCTTATCCGGGGTCGGGTCGCGGGGGCAGCAGCCTAAGGAGAGAATCCCAGACTTCCCTCTCCCCAGCTACTTCCTCTAGCTCATCCGGAGGGATCCCCAGGCGTTCCCAGGCCAGTCGAGAGACATAGTCTCTCCAACGTGTCCTGGGTCTCCCCGGGGGTCTCTTACCGGAGGGACATGCCCTGAACACCTCACCAGGGAGGCGTCCAGGGGGCATCCTGACTAGATGCCCAAGCCACCCCATCTGGCTCCTCTCAACGCGGAGGAGCAGCGACTCTACTCCGAGCTCCTCCCGGATGGCAGAGCTTCTCACCCTATCTCTAAGGGAGAGCCCAGCCACCCTACGGAGGAAGCTCATTTCAGCCGCTTGTACCCGTGATCTTGTTCTTTCGGTCATTACCCAAAGCTCATGACCATAGGTGAGGGTAGGAACGAAGATCGACCGGTAAATCGAGAGCTTCGCCTTTCGGCTCAGCTCTCTCTTCACCACAACGGACCGGTGCAGAGCCCGCATTACTGTGGACGCCGCACCGATCCGCCTGTCGATCTCCCGCTCCATTCTTCCCTCACTCGTGAACAAGACCCCGAGGTACTTAAACTCCTCCACTTGGGGCAGGATCTCCTCCTTTACCCGGAGAAGGCACTCCACCTTTTTCCGGTTGAGAACCATGGCCTCGGATTTGGAGGTGCTGATTCTCATCCCAGCCGCTTCACAGGCGGCGGCGAACCGATCCAGTGATAGTTGGAGGTCACGGGCCGATGAAGCCAACAGGACCACATCATCCGCAAAAAGCAGAGACGCGATCCTGAGGTCACCAAACCGGATCCCCTCAACACCATGACTGCACCTAGAAATTCTGTCCATAAAAATTATGAACAGAATCGGTGACAAAGGGCAGCCCTGGCGGAGGCCAACCCTCACCGGAAACGAGTTCGACTTACTGCCAGCAATTCGGACCAAACTCTGGCACCGATCGTACAGGGAGCGGACAGCCCGTATCAGCGGGCCCGACACCCCATACTCTCGGAGGACCCCCCACAGGACCCCCCGAGGGACACGGTCGAATGCTTCTCCAAGTCCACAAAACACATGTGGACTGGTTGGGCAAACTCCCATGCACCCTCGAAGACCCTGCTGAGGGTGTAGAGCTGGTCCACTGTTCCACGCCCAGGACGAAAACCACATTGCTCCTCCTGAATCCGAGGTTCGACTATCCGGCGGACCCTCCTCTCCAGTACCCCTGAATAGACCTTACCAGGGAGGCTGAGGAGTGTGATCCCCCTATAGTTGGAACACACCCTCCGGTCCCCCTTCTTAAAAAGAGGGACTACCACCCCGGTCTGCCAATCCAGCGGCACTGCCCCCGATGTCCACGCGATGTTGCAGAGTCGAGTCAACCACGACAGCCCTACAACATCCAGAGCCTTAAGGGACTCTGGGCGGATCTCATCCACCCCCGGGGCCTTGCCACCGAGGAGTTTTTTAACTACCTCGGCAACTTCAGCCCCGGAGATACGAGAGCCCATCTCCAGGTCCCCGGGCCCTACTTCCTCACTGGAAGGCGTGTTGGTGGGATTGAGGAGGTCCTCGAAGTATTCCTTCCACCGATCCACAACATCCCGAGTTGAGGTCAGCAGCACACCATCACCACTATACACAGTGTTGACAGTGCACTGCTTCCCCCTCCTCAGGCGCCGGATGGTGGTCCAGAACCTTTTCGAGGCCGTCCGAAAGTCGTTCTCCATGGCCTCACCGAACTCTTCCCATGCCCGAGTCTTTGCCTCGGCAACCGCCGTAGCTGCACTCCGCTTGGCACGCCGGTACCCATCTGCTGCCTCAGGAGTCCCACAGGCCAGTAAGGCCCGATACGACTCCTTCTTCAGCTTGACGGCATCCCTCACCGCTGGTGTCCACCAGCGGGTTCGGGCATTGCCGCCACGACAGGCACCAACCACCTTGCGGCCACAGCACCGGTCAGCTGCCTCGACAATGGAGGCACGGAACATGGTCCACTCGGACTCAATGTCCCCCGCCTCCCCCGGGACATGGTCAAAGCTCTCCCGGAGGCGTGAGTTGAAGCTCCTTCTGACAGGGGACTCTGCCAGGCGTTCCCAGCAGACCCTCACAACACGTTTGGGCCTGCCAGGTCTGTCCGGCATCCTTCCCCACCATCGGAGCCAACTCACCACCAGGTGGTGATCAGTTGACAGCTCCGCCCCTCTCTTCACCCGAGTGTCCAGAACATGCGGCCGCAAATCCGATGACACAACCACAAAGTCGATCATCGATCTGCGGCCTAAGGCGTCCTGGTGCCAAGTGCACATGTGGACGCCTTTATGTCTGAACAAGGTGTTCGTTATGGACAATCTGAGACGAGCACAGAAGTCCAATAACAAAACACCACTCGGGTTCAGATCAGGGGGGCCGTTCTTCCCAATCACACCTCTCCAGGTCACACTGTCATTGCCAACGTGAGCATTGAAGTCACCCAGGAGGACGAGGGAGCCCCCAGAAGGGGCACTCTCCAGCACTCCCTCTAAGGACTCCAAAAAGGGTGGATACGCTGAACTGCTGTTTGGACCATAGGCACAAACAACAGTCAGGATCCGTCCCCCCACCCGAAGGCGAAGGGAGGCTACCCTCTCATCCACCGGGGTAAACTCCAATACACAGGCACTGAGCCGGGGAGCAACCAGAATTGCCACCCCTGCTCGTCGCCTCTCACCATCGGCAACTCCAGAGTGGTAGAGAGTCCAACCCCTCTCAAGAAGACTGGTTCCAGAGCCCTTGCCGTGCGTCGAGGTGAGGCCAACTATATCTAGTCGGAACTTCTCAACCTCGCGCACCAACTCAGGCTCCTTTCCCACCAGAGAGGTGACATTCCATGTCCCTAGAGCCAGTTTGTGCAGCCGGGAATCAGACCGCCAAGGTCCCTGCCTCCGGCTGCTACCCAAAACACAATGCACCCGACCCCCTTGGCCCCTCCTGCAGGTGGTGAGCCCACGGGAAGGGGGTCCCATGTTGCCTCTTCGGGCTGCGCCCGGCCGGACTCCATAGGCAGAGGTCCGGCCACCAGGCGCTCGCCAATGTGCCCCACCCCCAGGCCTGGCTCCAGGAGGGGGCCCCGGTGGCCCGCATCCGGGCAAGGGAAACTTGAGACCAATGTTATTTATCTTCATTAGGGGGTCCTGGGCTACGCTTTGTCTGGTCCCTCACCTAGGACCTGTTTGCCATGGGTGGCCCTACCAGGGGCATATAGCCCCAGACAACGGAGCTCCTGGGATCATTGGGACACGCAAACCCCTCCACCACGATAAGGTGGCAGCCCAGGGAGGGGTTCATCGCTTCCCCTCATTTATATCTGTGAGAGTTTTCTCACAACACATCATTTCATCACGACTCACATTTGAGCACTCGACCCCACTTTCAGCCTTGAGATGAAGAACTCACAGTTCTGACCCAAAATGAAAGCACCTCTTTGCTGCAGATTAAAGGTTTTTCGAAGAAAAATATGGTTCTGCAGCAGCAGCGTGAGACATCGCAGCTTCCTAAAATCACAAGATCAGACAAGATACAACACACAATCGTTAAATGATGTGATTTTATTTACTGAGGGAAAATATCCCCACATCTGGGAATATTTAGGTCGACCAACCACGGGAAGGTTCGCCACTGTTCCCAGTCTCCTGCTTTTGTGAATAATGGTTCTGACTGGGGTTCTGGAGGTTTGGATAGTGTTTTTCCCCTTAATAAAATAAATCATCATTTAAAAACAGCATTTTGCATTTGTTATATTTGTCCGGTATTAAAATTGATCGGATGATCTTAAACATGTTAGTGGGACAAATAAGCAAAAGATAAAAGAACTCATGAATGGGCCAACACTTTTCCACAGCAGGAGTCTTGACTGTCCATTTATGATCCAGGACCGATGAACCCAAACAAGATGATATGGTTTATATGGTGCTTACTGCATATCCAACTCTGGTCCAGATGAGCAGTACAAACATTGTCTTAACTCTTCTTGATTCTTTTTCTTTGCTCCCGTGGATCTCTAGAGGAGGGACAAATGGGAACTACTTAGCCCTCCTGCAGCTCAGGCCTTCAAAGGAGACATTTTAAACGAGAGATCTCTACTGACAGGAGCAAATGTTCCGCTGGTTCAAGTCCATCCGTGTCCTTTACAGACGTGTTGTATGTCCGGATGACCAAATAAACATATTCCACGCTGCGCTCAGAAAGAACACATTTGCTTATCTCCCTGGAAAACCTAAATTATTTAATATGAAAGCAGGAGAGAGGGAGAAAGAGAGAGAGAGAGTAGCGGGTGATGTGCTTGGAGAAGAAAAAAAGGAGGGAGGAGGATGGTAGGAGAGTGAAGGGAAGACCAGATGGGCAACAGTGGCTCAGAGCCAGAGATCTTTTTTTTAAGTGTGGTAAGAATAGATGAAATGCTTGAGGAGTCGGGCATAAAGAAGAACGTGAGGAGTGAACGTGAGATTGTATTTGTGTAAAGGCAAAAATCCTTCAGGGGGAAATAAGGGGAGACGGAGAAAGGCAGCATGATCCGACAACAGACAGAGGAACAGCTTCACTAACATATGATCGGAAGCTGGTGCCAAGTCTCCAGCACTCTGTCCTAAACACACAGGATAAAACTCAGAGCTCGTCCTGCAGGCTCCAGACTGTTAACCAGACTCACCCTTCCTCACCCTACCTCACCCTGCCACATGGTCCCTTGCAGGGTGTAGGTGGGGAGGTTAGGAGAGAAGGAGGCATGTTGGGCATGAGATTGAAAAAGTGGGGGGAGGAGGGAGAAAATTAAATAAGGATAAAGGGAAAATGAGGTGTAGCAGATGTGAGAAGGAAAACAAACTGCATTTAGAGGAGGAGCTAGATAGATATTAATACTTCAGAAGGGGTGAGGGGGTAGAAGAGTTGAGGGGGAATGGGAAAAGAGAAAATGATGCAGAGAATTAGAGAGGGATGGAGGAACATAGGAAGGAATAGCAGGGTGGCAAGCGTGCCTGGAGCTGGACGGCGGGTGCAGCAAACAGATAATAAGGAAATGTGCTGTAGGCATGAATCAGATTCAGTAATTATATAGAAAGAGCAGTCTGCCTTAATTAGAACAGGATGGAGCTCAAGTGTCTGACACGAACACACGGAAAACACACGAGGAGCATGAATTGCAGCACTCATGAGGTGAATTATTACATAATTTATTTTTTCCTGCAGTCTGTTCCTGCTGGTGGCATTTCATAATGAGATTGGAGAACACGCGTGTGCTCATCACCGCAATTACATGCAGAGCAAATTCACAACTACACGCAGGGTCAGGGTATACAGTAATGAATGCTGGGAGTGCACTTACAGGTTTACGCTCAGTGGGCTTCACTTTCATTCCCCACTGCCGCTTTCCCACTTTTAGCTGTTTATTCGATGTGAAGGCCGCCATTCCCAGGAAAGAGGAAATCTGATATTTTTTTGTCGCTAAAATACAAATAGTTGTGTCTGTCTAATTTGCCGAGGCTGTTTTCAAGGAATTCAACATCAAGAGGCATTACCGGTCGGAACAGGCTAACTTCTATGACAAGCTACCTGCTAACAAACGTGGTGAAAGTTTAGGAGGAAGTGGAAGCTGTCAACACCTCACCGTAGCACTGTTTCACGAGAGCCTGCGAGTCGGAAATAGCACAAAGGCGAGCTGGGAGGTGGCCTGAGGGACGGAGGTTGACACATCTGACACTGCTCGCTAATGCTAGCCACGGTACCGATCGAGGAGGAAAATCAACTCCTGCCTGCAACCAAGTCAGCAAAGATAGACATGAAGATGAAAAACTCCTCAGTGTGGTTCACCAACACCAACAACTTCTCTCACCCGACATCTGAAAGTTCCTCTTGTGATGGAAGCAGTGATGATAAAGGCAGCATTCGCTGTGACATCAACATCCAGGCGTAATATAGATGTTCTGACCACAACGACACTCTGCAGCACTTCTCTTATGGGAGAGGTTTTTCTTCATTTTTGTGGCTTTCAAATATGAAAGGTAGCGTGATCTTGACAAAATCTGTTCTGATTTATTTATATTTCATATAAAGAAGTGAAAAGCTATTTGCAATTTTAAAAAAGATGCATTAAATGGCTAATTTATATCTCATGGTAATGGGTCAATGAATGTCAGGAGTGTTTGGACCTCACCTCTTCACTTCACCAAAACCCAATTCTGATGCCAGTGTGTTTTCATTGGACATGTTTAATGAAATTTAAAGAGAGAAATTTAAACATTTAAACCTATCGGAGGATCCCAAACCTACAGAAATGACGCCATCTGGCGTGGTAACGTCACATATGGCAAAATGAACTCAATTGGGTATTATTGTTGTGATGACATTAAAGTACCAGACCAGAACATTCTGCTGCAGTAATCCAGTGTTGCCTGATCATCATGCTCTGCAGCAACAATCTTCTCCTCTGGTGAACACCACCATCTGCTTCTGTCTCATGGAGAGTCAATACCATTGAGCAGAGAGACTTGCTTCCACTTCTATTCGCATTGTGGCTAAATAAGATAAACTAACAGTAGCTGGTCCACCTCTGTACAAGCATGCTGATGACTAGATGAATATTATGTGGAAGTGTTTGTGCTGCTTTGCATACGTTTGCAGAAACCCTGAGTAGACCATGTCCTCAGGCCTGATTGGAACAAACGCAGATTTCATCAGTAAAAGCACAATCAATTCCCATCAGGGGTCCATTTTCTACACAGAAGGAAATCAACTCAAGTGGGTGGTTGTTTTTCTCAATTTGCGGGACTCTCGCTCAAGTTGTGGGCTCCCACCACCTTCGTTGGTTCAAAGTGTGGAACTCTGCAACTTTTTTTATAGGAAATCTCAGACTGAAGCCTTTAGTTTAAACAAGATGAATGAATTTAGGTTCCAGTTGGCATCAGTTGGTCAGGGCTAGGGTGATTAATTGGATAAAAGAAAGAAAAAAATGGGAGTCAACGAGAAACTGAAGACAACTGCACAAGCCTGTGTGTGTGTGGTGTGTGTGTGTGTGTGGGTGTGGGTGTGTGTGTGGGTGTGGGTGTGAGAGAGAGGAGTCCCAGCACAATTCCTCAGTTTAGTGGAGCATTACAACTGATCAATGGCTCTGGTGCAGTGGGAGATGTCAGGGTTGGGGCTGCATATTCATACCATTACAGCTAAAGTGAGGAATAAGTCACTACAGGAGAAGTGTGTGTTCATTACATGGTATATATAGTAAGAGTTCAAGTGTTCTTCAATAGAATGACAGACCCTGCCTCCAGCAGACCAAAGTAAATATAATAAAGTGTACCGGGGAAGGTCGAGCTCCACAGATACAGTAATCCATCTTCGTTGGTCCTGTCACTGGACTTCACCATACTTGTCTGCTCACTACGCTGGCTCCATGCCTGGCTAATCGTGGACTTCTTATACTCCTGCTGTCCTTTCGGAGGTTTGGGAGCTCCCGCGTCTCTCGCTACAGCATTTAGATTACATAATTATATTAAAATTTTATCGCTCACGGCCCTGTTTTACAACAAAACACACTGTTGATTTGAATTTTGGGGTCCTGATGTGTTCAGGTTCCAGGAGAGCTCATGGTCTGGATCTCACAGCTTAGGCCCAGTCTTAATCGTTCAGAAAAGAATGAAGATTTTCCTCTAACGGCAATCAATTGCAAACAGCACTTACAACAGTATCGATCAGATATGAGAAGTTCACAGCTCTTATGAAATGTCCCCTCCTTCGGAAGGGACGCAGTCTCCTCTCTGGTGACAATGACGCCCACGGTGCAGTGCACAACAACGCAAGCTGGGCTGTGAAAGCTAACAGAAACAGTCAGCCGATCAAACCACTGCTGCTGTGTGAGCAATGGCCTGTGACTAAGGATTCCGATACTGTCCCTCTCTGTTAATGTCGCTGTGTGTGTGTGTGTGTGTGTGTGTGTGTGTGTGTGTGTGTGTGTGTGTGTGTGTGTGTTAATGCCACCACTAAGAGTGCGTGTTTAGGTTCCAATAAAGGCAACATCAGCGTGTTCCTTGCGGTTCTCGTAGCTGAGGTCAGGTGTCGAAGTGTGTCTATAGATGGCAAACGTAAATCGGCCACAGGTGACGTCTTTATTGGCATCAAACAAAAGCAGGTATGGATTGAAATTGAGCAAGAAAGATGTCTGTGTTCCACTAAGTGTCCGCAATCGAACCGTAATGCCCGCTGTTACCATTATCAGGCGTCTTTTCTCATCTCATTAAGGTGTAATTACTTCCACTAGGATTCTCCTAGCTAGAATCTCTCCTTTCTATATGGATCACCCTCACTTCACTTTCATCCTCCTTCTGTTCTTCTAATCTCTTCCTCTTTGTTCTCAAAATATATTAACATCCGTAGTCCTTGCTTGTCTCCTCCATCTTCTCTTTCACCACAGAAAACTTTATCTCACTTTATTTCTTTTAAAGCTTGGTTTTGTCAAAGGGACCTCTATCAGGTTTACACATCAAAGCCTGGAAGTTTCAGTGAATACACTTCAAAAAAGGGTTTTAAACCCTCTTGCACTTGCAAAGTAAAGTCACTTAAGGCAAAACTATTTTTCAAAACATTGCCAATTGAAAATATATTCCTGGTTTGGACTTTAAAGTGAATTTCCATGCCACTGTAACCCACTTCATTGTGTCTACTCTTCAGCGAGCAGCACATAACAACATTAGCGGCTGCTGTGACGAGAAAGCTGGACTGTAACACGTTTACTGTGAACTCCCTGAATGCATATCCAGCTTTAAATGAAGTAGTTCTGCTTGTGTCCTTATTAATGTTATACGATGCACCTTTTTCCTTCATCGTCTTGACTTTTTCCCCTGTGTTTTCACAAAACCCCGTTTCCTCTTTTTTGATTCTTTGTTTTTCCGTATTCACACCGCCGTCCCATCACTCATTGACGTCTTACCTTCACAGCTGCTGTGTCCCTCCTCGTAGCCGGCGCTGCAGCTGCACTTCCCAATAGGCACCAGCCACTCTCCCTCGGCACTGCAATGCATTCTGGGAGGGCTGTCAGTGTCAACCTCCGAGTTGTTGACGCAGCTGCCGCGCACCTCTACCAGCGTGGCAAAAGCCGCCTCAGACACGGTGTCGGGGAAGACGGCCAGGTTCTGGACTGTCGCGAGACAGCGTTTGTAGTACACTCGCACGGCCACTAGGGCCACGCAGGCGCCAACGTCCTGGAAGGCCAGGTGGAAGCCTTTTCGGTTGAGGTGACCGATCTCACGCACTTCTGTGTTCAGCTTCATCTTCCTCTCGCCCAGGTCGCCCTGCGTGAAGCTCTCATCGGCTGCGATGGTGTCGATCTTGGTGTAGCGGTCCTCTCGGGTCACACCCCCAAGGTCTCTGTCTGACTCCACGTAGAGGAGGTTGAAGGTCTCTTTGCAGGTGCCCGCCACACCGGGGATGCTGTTGCAGTCACGCAACGTGAACTGGAGCTCCACGAAAATGCGCTGGCCACCCCGGCGGGCCACCCACCCCGTCTGCAGCCAGTTGTTCTGCTGCGTGGGTTCCATCACATTGCACACCTGGTACGTCCGGATTGGTTTGTACTTCTCATCCACGCCGCTTATCTCCTCCCACTGAGGGAACATGGAAGGGGAAAAAGCACATTTAAAAACCAGAAGTCATGTGAGATGATGACAAGGGTTAGGAAAAGTGAAAAGCAACACAGATAATCAAAGGTCAAATGCAGAGAAAGATAAAATGCCAATCTGATAAGTGGGTGTAGCAGCAGAGAGGAAATGACAAAGTGTGTTTTCACAGTCGTTACATCAGACCTTGAGTCAGTATGTGACAGACCTTAGTCACCGTGGCTGATCCATTACGTAGTGAAGCAAGAGTGAAGAAACTTTTCCCTAGCAGTCTAGATAAGGGCTTTTTTATTTGCATGGGGGCATCTTGAAGAGCTCCTTCAGTGGGATCGATTTTGCCAAAGGCCCTCAATAAAACCTCTTCACTCAAATCAGCCCAAAATTGTTGATTATTATATTATTATAACAACCTTCTGCTGGCTAAAAACCACTCGTGTATTTCTCTTGCAGTTACATTAAACAAAGAGGTTTTTGAACATCATATTGATGTCTAGGTGGCTAGGATGCAGTATCGTAGCCGCCAGATTCGCATATTGATTGATGACAATGACAAACTAGACAGAGCTTAAAAGAAAAGGGAGTAGCAGCAGATGAGTAGAATGAAGAGATGAGAATGAGGGAAAAGCGGCTTGTGGTTACGAAGCGGTTACTACTGTGAAGCCTTGTGAGGGAACATTTGAAGACCAACAGAGATCATGAAAAATGCAAGCAGGCAAACTTACTCCATTGGGGGGATAAGAGGTCCAGCCCAGCTCTGCCTGAGTCTCTTTAGAATTCAGCAGCACCACTGCAGAAAACAAAGAAAGAAATAGAGAGGACAACATTTAAAAAAGAGTCATTTCTCCTGTTAACAGCATACAAGTAAATAAAAGATGATGAATCCAATGGAAAATCCTAAATGTTCCAGTAACAATGTCACTTGCGACGAAATAGACAACATGTGTTTCATGCTTAAACTTCAACCTTTGAAGACTCTGAGCACCTTTCGTGAGCCGTCATTGTCCAGCCAGGTTGGTTTCAGCACCACAGACAGAGACACAGTCAGACGCTGCCGCCTATTTCAGGACCATTGACAGCGGAGGCTTCATCGTTAGCTCAGTTAGCATCACTTAATATCAAATGAAGGAAAACCCTTATATAAAAAAAGGCATTTTAGCTTATTCCTTTAAAATTTTAAAATCCCTAAATAATATAACAGAAATTTTAAAACACAGTCATTTTGGGAAAACACCACAGTTCCATTCTGTGAAGTCGGTTTGATGGTTCCCATGCGCACACGTGTAGGAATAATTATTAACCGTGTACGGAGTCACACGTGTGCACTGAAACGCACCAGTGGCCTTCAGAAAACCACAGAACTTTAACACGTGGTTCAGCCTTGATGTGTGGGGAACCGTTTCAGCATCTGCCTGCACCATTCAGCCATTATCAGCACATTTATCTTAATCTATAATGCAATATCAACATCTGGAGCAGCATATGGCCGGCCACATTATCGCCCCATTTTGGGAGGATTTTGCTGATACTATAGTTAGCCATACTTTATGCCCCAGACGCCCCCAGACACCGCATGCACCATTTTGGCGATTCCTGCAGTGGTTTAAACACTTGCAGATTCAAAATAATCTCAGTTATGAGGCGTTAGAACCCTGGAGCTCGACCAACACCCAGGAGCAGAGCCACGCCTCCGCTGTGAACGTGTTTCTTGGTGTCTGACAATTTGACACATGAATGTGTGTAAAAACTGAGTCACCTTTGTGTCACTGACTGGTGGAACTGGCTCTGAAAGATGCGATTTCAGACTAGTAATGAGGCTAAATCAGGAATGTGCGAGGTATGAATCCTCCCGAAAAAAAAGCAAATAGAATTACCTGAGGTAGGACCAGAAGCATAATTAAATAAATCTAACAATAATACAGAAGTCATAATATCTGGCCAGCTGAATGTGAGGCATTTAAAACACAGTGGAAAAATTGGAATTGGTAATTAAAAAACTTGTCCAAACCTGGGAGCAAACGAATGAATAGATTTTCTTCTTTCAGGGTTGATTTGAGAATGAGATGGCAACACTTTGGCAAATGTGCAGGACCAACTATAGATCATTTCCTAAAGTAATTTAACTTTATTGTTTGGGGCTAACGCTGCTGACCAGAGCGCAGCTCTGTGCTCAGCTGATAACATAGAGGCATTTGGAGAAGATTAGAATAGGCGAAGCCAAAACTGGTGGAGAGACACGGAGGAATGCTGAAAGGGAGGCTAAAGAAATACCGGAGGAGCGTGAAAGTGAAGAAAGACGAGAGAGAAAGAACGGGACGAGAAGCATAAAATAAACCGTCTGGGTCGTAAACGGACAGATCAGTGGGCAGACAATCAGTCAGAGTGAGAGAACCTCAGAGGACAAAGTTGGAACCGTGATCACACGCTGAATACATAAATCCTCTAATCACAGGCTTGTTAGGCAGACTAATGGGCCTTTAGTGACAGAGAGCCAGAGACAAAGTTTAGGGTGGAAGACTGAAGCCGGAGCCTGGCTGACTAACAAAGGGGGAGAGGTGAAAAACAGCTCTCTTCCTATTGCTCAAAGGCCAGACTAACAGCTGTGACACACTGGCTACTAGCTCTCAATTTCAATGGTTGCTTCATAATTACCCATCATTACAGGAACAATGTGTGTCTCTGAGCCTATTTTGCTTTTCTTGTCTGTTTGGTTATCATTATCAGCCCTTTTAGGATATAAAAGGTGAGGCCGACTTCTTCTCGTTGTTCCCGGATCGTCACAAAAAGCAAAAAGAGTTATTTCTCACCTATGAGCGAATGTAGGCAGGTAGAAGTAAAGACCTGTGCGGTCTAATTGGTTCAAAAGAAAGTGTGAACTCCAAAAAAACAACTTTCATAACGGTCATTAAAAGACATCAAAGAAAAAGCCAGACGTGTTTCTCTCCAGATGAGTCCTGTCTGAAGGGGTCAGTCTGCATGTGCATCAGAGTAGATTTTATTATGGCGTCTTCCTGCCGCATCCATCTGACTGTTGTGGAAATGGAGGTTTCAGGGGATATTTTATTATTTTCTCCTTTGTTTTGCAGAAAGGTAGCTTCAATAAAAGTGTATGTGATATGTGATCTTCTCCCACCTTCGTTCCCTTGTCGCCCTCCCACTCTTATCTTTTTCTGGAATTTCATCGTGATGAACAAAATGAGCTTTTAGCCTCGCTGATACGCAGAGATGGGGGGGGGGGGGGGCGCTGCCACGCTCAGCAGAAAGTCACGTGTTAATACTAAATAACTGGTATATTGAATGTTTTGACAGACGTTTCATTGGCTGTGGTTCCTTCAGCAACGCAGAAAAGGGATCTTTGTATTCTTTCACCTCCAAGGTCTAGTTCCAAATCAGAAGGAAAGAAAAACAGACTGGAGGCTCCTATTAAACTGGCATATGTATGTGTTCTTTCCAAAACTGGAGCGTAGAATTCAAATTTGTTATTGACGCTACGTGAATTAATAGAAGTGGATTACTGTACACGTGGAACATCCCAAATGTGTACTGTTCTAGACAAAAGGTGAATTAAATAACTCCTAGTTAAAGGAAGCTGCTTTCATCTTTCACCTCAGTGATGTTCTTTGCTTTCATGAAAGGATTAACTCTGGTGTTGGCTGTCCTCACCCTGACCTGCCTGCTCTTTATCAGGCAGCCAACACCAAGGCCGACCAGCTCAACCTGCCCAAAGAGGGAGCAGAAGATAAGCATATCTCCACAGGGGACCCATTGTCTGGACATTATCCTTCTTATACCACAGGGATGCGGGGGAGGGACTGACAACAGCCCGACACTGAGACGAAAGCGGAGGGAGAAATTCATTATGCTGGAAGTTAGAAGAGAAACCCTGAGAGTTGGAATCCCATCAAAACAAATCATACAATAAAGTCTATGTCCTCCAAAACTTGAATCTGGCACTCTGATGCTTGTGCCAGATTCAGGTTTCATGAGCTTTCTGGCAGTCTCCAGTTAAAAGAAGAACTGGACAAACATATTTAGGGAATCGCTCTCAAACTGGCCCACACATAGCAGGAAATGAAATGTAAAGTGAATCAGGAAACCACTCCCTGAAGGTGCTCTTCAAACAATGGTACACGGGTCAGATCCCTGAAGCCGATGTTTACCCAACCTGAGCTGAATATAATCAACTATGTCGCATTGTACAAGTGAAGCAACATAGAAACAACCTGACAGAGATTCAATGAAGACAGATGCCCCAGAAGATGGAAAGCTAATCTAAATCCTTAATCCCTGCACATTACCACAATCACAAACGGTGACGTCCTGTTCGCTATGTTACGCGGCTGCTACGCGGCGAGCCAAGGGGAGGATACTGTAGTATAGAGGTGGACAGAAGAGGCGCAGCAATGCTGCTGTTAAACAGATTATAAAGACGATATATTGGGAGGAGCTGAAATGTCACATAAACCCACAAACAGGCACATAAAAGACTAATGGCACACAAGAATACACAGACAAATCTTGAATGAATACAGATACACACCACCTTCTGAGACAAATGGTGTCTAGGTGATCACTAGGTCCCTTTAAAAGCCCAACAAACACAAATATACGCACTCCCACAGACGGTTGTGGAGCCATAACAGCTCCGACAGCTGAGGGTTTAACAATAAACTGAATCTTCTCATTAAAAATTGATGATATGATGCACCTAAAAAGGTTTCAATTACAGGGAACTGTCTGGCTTCGATATCCCACCATGGAATTGACCATTGTCAGGTATGAGAACAGGGCGAGGATGAGAGAACTGTGGCGCCTGCAAGTCCAGCCTAGTTTAGAGGTGAGGCTGAGAGGATTGTGTTTAAAGGGGTTTCTTATTTTCAAACACGAAACAGCAAAACAACAATTATCAGATTTTTCTACATCTAAACCAATGAGATGTTTTAGCAACCAGAGAAGACGACGCTTAGGAACATTTAAGTGAATGTGAGGTAATTGACCTGTAGCATCTGTGTGTTGGCATCAATGAGGGATCCAAAACAGCGATGGACTTTATTGCTAGGAACAATTGTCTTAAATTAAACCCTGAAACACGCCTCAGCTAACTCTATTCAACAAAACCAAAATAGCTTGAAAATTAAAAATGCAGCAGCAAAAGACGTCACTGGGATGTGTAAATTGACGAATAAGTCAATAAGAGCTATAAACTTCCTTGTTTTCTTCTGTTGTCTTCATTTTTCCCCACAGTTCCAGTCTTGAATCTGAATGACCACCTGTTAAGCCAAATCTCTGGAGGGAAAATAAAGTGTGCGTGTGTGTGTGTGTGTGTGTGTGTGTGTTGGGGGTGGGGGGAAGAAAAGACTCATTGAGTCGGTGAGGCAGCAGAGTCTGAGAATAAGAAAAATCTAAATTCAGACCGAGATTGAAGGCTCACAGAAAAAAGGGAAACCCGGTTTATATTGAAAAGAGCCGCATAAACACACACCTGTCGGGAGTTTATTAGAAGAATAAGTCTCAAAGCTCAGTGGCACAGACATCAGTTCCTGCACATCTCCGCAGGCAGACGCAGTAGGAATCCATGATGGTGTTGGAGGCAACAGGACAGAGCGGCAGCAGAGGAGGCCACAGGAGCAGAGGGCTAAAGGGACCTCGTTTCAATTCAAAGGTCGTGTAAATGGACGTAATTGGTTGTCTGAGCTGATACAGCAGGAGAAGCGAGAGAGTCGTCAGGTCTTATTGTTCTGACAGACCAGTTCTCAGGTCTGAAACAGGCTGTACAGATAACAGAAGCACGAATTTACTTCATCTGAGTGCTTATTATAATGTTGCACTTCACACAGCTCAGAACACATTTGATCACATCATGTCCCATTTCCAACACTGGGTTACGTTTAAGGTGATTTCAGGTTTAAGTGACGTTGGCAGGAGGAACAGGTGGACTGTGACGGTCGACAGGAAGCTGGAGACGAAGGTGGAAGCCACTTCAGAAAGAGCCTCCTCAACACTCCCAGAGCCTTAAATATAATGCCGCACCACTCCGAACCAGAAAACAAGCAGGCAAGAACGAAGGTGAAGAGACTCGTGGTTCAGAGCTGGAAAAGGATGAGAGGAAAAGATGCTGATGAAGGGCTTCCTGATGCTGCCGTTAGTGGCTTCATGCTTCGAAGCTGAAAACTGCCAAGTAAATAACAGCAGTTGTTCCAAACAGGAACACCTTATTGGTAGAATTTAATTAATCCCCTGAGAAAATAAAAATAAAAACTTACTTGAACTTTTTTAAAATGGTCACATTTGACCAGCATCATTTCAGTGACAGTGTCTTGTTGTCCGATGATGATTAGTGACTCTTACTGCTGTAAATGAAATATAAAAGTCCACTTCTGATACTTCAGGTCGACTTCTCTACAGAACTGATGATGATCACGGCAAAACTTAGAAGAAAAACGAACAAAAATTATGTTTGTTCTAACGTCATCTGGGCAGGAGTGAAAATCATCTTGGCGTCTCCATATTCATCTGTAATTTCCTTTAATTCATCAGTAATGTCTTCATATCTTTAAAATGACACTTTCACCACCACTTGGGTTGTTTTTCACGTATTATTACTAATATTACCACCATTACTGCGTATTCTATTTGAAAAGCCTCTTCAAATAGAATTTTCCTCTCGTCTGCAGTTATATTTAAATGTAAAGTTGTGTAGTTTAATATCTCATTTTGTATTTTAAATAATAAATGTGACCATGTATTTCTGATATCAATGTGTGTGTGTGTGTGTGTGGGGGGGGGGGGGGGACATTTAACTTGACTTCGGCTGCAGCTCAAACATATTAAAATCATTTGCAGGGTTTCTGAACAGCACAAGCATTAAATAGTGCCACATATCTGTCTAGTGCTCAGTGAGGCATCTCTAAATGTGCTTGCACAACATTACAGGACTCAAGCGAGAGCGAAGAGTGCCCACAGTTCATTACATACAAGAGCAGAGATGAGCCAAACACCGTCTTGGGCACGTTGGGGCACGTGCACGGCAGCTTTAGGATGGAACACACTGTGGAAAATGAATGACCACATTTAGCAAATGTTGCATTTTTACATCAGTATTGTAGCAAATGCTACCAGAGTGGGGTTAAAAACCAGAATTGTGGCGTATTTAGGAAGAACAGTACACGTCCCTCTTCTGCCGTGTGACCAGTGAGCAGATACCAGTTTGACCAGTAGACCGAGCCCAGCAGACTGGAACGAGTGCACTATCGTTGAGCATGCCGCCATCTGTCGCTGGTAGTGGACTGTGTGACGTGATACAACACATTTCTACTGGGGAAATGTTTCGAAAAGGCAAAAAATAAAGTCACCGTGCCAGCAGGGCTGAAGACAACGGGGTCGGCCGGCCCGTCCAAGGCGTCCCTCTCTTTAGTTTTTGGGGGAGTTGGTAAACAGACGCCAGAGTCTGAGTTAAAGGAGAAGTTAACTTTTTCTCCGCGCTCACTGACGCATAATTACGCACTGTTGTCGCTGTGACAAGTGCGAACTTTAACCTTTCGCAATGCAGAGAGTCTTTCCAAAGCCATTAAAACGAGGCAAATGTAAAGCTAAAGTGGCGTGCGTGGCATTTCTGTCTGCCTCCAGAAGACAAAAAACCCTCACAGTGTTCCAAACACTGCTGAGCACATGCACGTGTAACACAGCGTTAGCCGTCAGCATTTTAACAGAGACGCCGAAGAGATGTAGCGTGCATGTGTGTGTTCAGCAGCCCCACACACCACACACACACACACACACCACACACACACACACACACACTAATTATCTGAATGTCCAATAGGAAAGCCTGTTATACGAACACTAAATAATAGAAGTGTATTTTTGCACTGCGCCACCCTTTCCCCGTCATATAGTCTCCACGGTGCAGCCAGACTGCATTATTTAACAAAAATACATTTCAGGCCACCGTCCTCAACACAGCCTGCTGGGCCCTGTGAGTTTTGATGTCTCTGCAACAAAGAGAGAGCGAAGACATGACAAAACAGATGACAGAAAGGGAGAGCGAGAGAGGTCACTATTGTGCATGACAAAGCCAAGTAAATGTCATTCCCTCCAGGCCTCCTGACTCGTATGCTGTCTGGGTTGGGAGACAGCCTTTTTAAAGACTATGCTTACTGTTACAGCCCAAGAAAACGCACCAAAAATGTTCTATAGTGCAGTTTCAGTGGCATTTACCTCCGATAATATGGAGCCGAGACAGAGGCTGGATGGAGAAACCCTTGTCTGGGCACAGAAAGTTAAGTCCTGAGTGGCAACAAGAAATCAAATGTCCAACTGGGTCACCCAAAGACAGGGAGGATGTCAAGGTCAAAGGAAGAAAGGTCCTCAGTGAGACCAAGACAGAGATTCAGACTGTCAGACCACACAGCCCCAGAATCCTGCAACAGCAGCATCAGAAGACAATTTATGGACTTGAGAAAAAAGGAACTCCTCAGAGGAGACCCTGAGGAACCTCAGAGTCCGGGTTTGATGATGACCCTCCCCAGAATTAACTGTGCTAATTATTGAGCACTGGTTGGTCATCACGCCTGCCATCACCTCTGTCACACCATCGTCCCCCCTCACTCCCTCCATTCCTCCCTCTCTCATATTCAGAAGTGGGGAGGAGAGAGGAGGACAGAGCGTTACATAAGGAGCTCTTTTGTGCTGACGTCGTTTTCCCCACTGGTTCAATTTGAGAAGCACTCTACATTAAATTAGGTCACCGTCTTCTAAATTCACCTCTTTGTCTTTTCTCGTCCCTCCCTGTCGGCTTGTTCACTCTCTTTCTCTCCCTGACAGCTGGGAGAATGAGGAGGACCTGCAGTTGCGCTGATGCGTCCAGGCCGACCGAAGGTCAACATTAGCATAAACAGACAAACACGCTACGCACCTTAAATCATCTGATGCGTATACAACACAATCCATAACTAATCCTTCATGTTTATTTGCCTTTGGGGGGTTAAGCTTGACTACCAACACTCCTGACACCCGGCGGCATTTTCAGACATGTGCACATTAAAATCAGCTGGAACATGAAGGACGCTGAGCAGTGTAAAAAAAACTGTGCCTGGTGAGTCATCTTACTGCATGAGAAGATCTCTGCTGAGAAGTTTCTACTGTCACACTACAGCGTCATATTCCTGCCAGACCTTGGAAAAAATAAAGCTGTATTGTGTTTGGAAGTTGAATTATGATCCTTTTTACGCTCTTTGGGATAAAAACTTCACAACAAATGCACAAGCAAGTGCGAATGACTTAAAAAGACTAAAGAAAGAATCCCCTGAAGGAGGAGGGAAGACAGTTCTTTCACATCAAATGTTCATTGTTGTAATGGTGAACTCTGACCCCCGCCCTTTTAGGATGATGATGTGGCTGAAGGAGAGGGAGGTCAAGAGGTGATATAGCAGCGTCTGGAAGGAGTGCAGCACAGTTCTGGTTGCTCATCTGTATAAATGGCGAGGAAAGGATGGCTGTGCCAGCTTCACGCCCTCAACCCATTTGAATTCCAGATGTGGCTGCACCACAGGGTCAGGATGGCTGGATGTTCAAAAGCTTTCACACCGAGTAAAAAATGTAAAAACTATCATAAATGCTACATGGAAGCACGTTGGAACGCAGAATTCTGTGAGTAGTGACGTGATGAATTCATCAAGGCTCCTCCTCCTGTCGTCAGCCTTGAACAGCTGCGCAACCCCCCCCTAATAACCAGCACATGATTCTGCCTGATTGGACTGTTTGTCTTCAATCTTCTGCCCCCCTCTGACATGATGACTGCTGCTCTGATTAATCATTGCAAAGTGAAAATAAGATGTGATCAGTCACACGCTGGGCGGATTCAGGCAGATCCTGGAACATTGTGTAAACACAAGACGAGGCTAAATACAAAACGTCTCGCCTCAAGCGCAGTTCTGCTCAGCACCTCTTTCTGTAGGCAGGTTTCTGAATACACTAATGAGTAGATTAAAGGTTCATCATATGTGCATCACACTCTCAAGCCTTTCTTGACATCCTAATGAGGGGGGGACAAACCCAGAAAATCTTCCTTCAGTTGTCTCTTCTCAACCTCTCCCATCAGAGGAGAGCGTAGCATCAGTGGAAGGTAGCCTCACCAATCTGACTGCTGCGCGTAGCCTATGGAGCATCATTAACCCCCCCCTTCCCCATTCTCTTATCATGTTTGTCCTTCCCTGCCTGGACATTAATGATACGTCAACGATGTTTGCTCGCACTCAGACGGGCTACAGGGCTGCAACGCATCCTCTAATAGTCTCACTTCCTCTCATTGCAAATAACCTCCATCTTTGGGTCGCAGCGTCGCCATCATGTTTTGAAATGAGCAGCAGTTCAAGTGGGTTGATACATATGCATTAGCCATCTGCCGTGGACGTCAGCAACAGCACATCATCTCACAATCAGCCCTGGGATGATGGCCTTGTTTATAAAGCTCACGTTGAGCTAAGATATCGTTTAAACATCTAAATGCACGGATGGATGGATGGATGGATGGATGGATGGATGGATGGATGGATGGATGGAGTGCTACGTGCACATTGAGGAGACCTCCACTCTTGTCTCTTATGTGCAAGTATCTCAGAGCTGCCCCCAGGCACACGACGCTCACCTCGGCTCTGGTTTGATTCATGCTCTGCTCGTCGCTCCCTTTAGCTCCTTTTTTTGTTTCTCTCCTTGAGCAACTTCGCAGGCTCACTTCAGCGGCTATTGTTTCATCTTTACAGCGTGATGTCATGACAAGTCTGGACCCGTACGGCCTCTGCGAGCTGCCGGCGGGCACAGCACCGGCTCCCCTCGCCATCGATCTCCGCTCTGAACGGCAGCAACCGCGAACTCAGAAACAAGAGAAAAGGGAGGATGGATTAAACGGACGTGGGGATGAATTCTGAAAGCACGGATAGATGAAATGAGGGGAGCGAATGTGGAGAGAAACGAGGCACCAGAAAGAAGCCGGCGAGAGGACGGGAGGACACCGCAGGGCCATTTTTCAGCGGCAGGGACTCTGACCTTGGAGATCGATAGAGCCGACAGCCAATCGGTCAATATGCTCAATAACCATCTCTGCCATAGAGGGACAGAAAAGAAATGGAGAAGAAAAGACGAACTGGTCACAGCAGTCAATAAGGCAGAAAAACAAGCGGCATGTCGGCTCCGACACAAGACCAGTATAAATTACACAAAAACCAACAGGAGGGGAGAGGCCCGCTCACACCGTGAGATTTATGGCTGTGAGCTATACAAATAAAATTGACTTTACAAGATGAATAGAGATATAAAGACACTGTGGGTTAGATGAAATGTAATAGATTCATGGTGCACCAGAGCTCTTTAGAGCAAACAAAAAGTTCTTCAAAACGACAATTAAAACAGATGTAGTCGGACCCCCATAGCTTTATTGACATCTTGAGCTTTAACAATGAACAATGTAGCACAAAACAGTCCAAACCCTCGGCGTGGGTGGGTTTGTCATTTGTTAACGCCGATATGAATCACATTTATGTCGTTGGCGGTCGTGACATCTGTGCAAGTGATAAAAGGACTCATGGACAAACAAGTGGTGAGATTATAGAAGAGCCCAGCTCTGAAATGGTGCCATCCTACCACTTTCAGACAACTGTTTAATAATCCAAGTGTGCATCTGGTGATATTAGATTCATATCAGTTTGGAGCCCAACAGGACAACTGATATTGGGCCTGAAGACGAGACTTACTGCAGCTAAACCGCACATTCAGAAACAAGCCAAACAAAACAGCAATTAGTGAAGAGGCAGCGTTCTCTTCGTGGTGGGACACAAATGGGTGCAGCCTGGGGAGGACGCCTCTTTGGAAAATTCACCATTGTTAATTATCAAACCAAGCCAATAAATAAATAATGTGGAGTGAAGCAGCAACCGGTGGGTCAGTAATTAGCACAGTCAAAGAGAAGCAACATCTCTGCTGCTGATCAACGCCCGCAGAGGTCGTTTTGAACGTGCGGAAGAGATGAGCACAAATCGGGGCTGAGACCGATTCTTTTTATTTATTTATTTTCTTTTTTAATGATCCGCTTAAAGGGCACAGCCTCCTCATCTGTACTACTGGCTGCAGAGCATGAGCATCCCCCTCCTCCTCCTCCTCTTCCTCCTCTTCCTGCCAGCAGCCTTTATCCTCCCTTCATTCTTTCCCACCCAATTGTTTATTTGCTTATCACTGGGTGGATAATAGAACAGAATTAATCTGCTAATTCCTCAATTTTGAGGAGACAAATTCTACTGTTTATGCAAATGAGCGGAAACAGCGAGCCTGTACAATACAGGCTCCAGCGGCCGACTGGAGGATTTAATTATCGGGCTAATTACTTGTTTTCTGCTAACAGTTAACCACAGGGCCGCTGCTAGCATGCTTCCTTGGGTGATAATGCCTGCAGTGGCCACGGGAGGGACCAAACGGTGCGGGAGCGCCACGGGAGACAGGGCTGTATTTTCTCAGCAGGACATTTTATATTTTCAGTTTGCTGTCTGTCAGAGCAGGACTTCACCAAAATGTCTGTGTGACAACAGGCCTTTTTGATTCTTGGAACAATCTGTGGCCTTTCAGCCACACAGGATGGGTTCTGCTGGACCACAGGGCATTACTTCATCATCCCAGACTGGCCGTACTAGATTTTTTGTCTAAACATTTGTAAAAGGTACCGTTTCTTTCCCCCCTTCTCCTCTCTCTCTAGCCATCGGCAGGAGGGTCCCCCTACATGAACCTGGTCCTGCTCATGGTTTCCTCCTGTTAAATGGGAGCCACTGTTGCTTGTTGGGGTTTAGGCCCTCGGATTCTGTAGAGCAACTAGAGACAATTTTGCTTGTAACAGACACTATACAAATAAATGACCGAATAAGTTATTAACCCACAAATTAAGGCGTTTTGTGTAAATATATACTATATTATAATTTGTGTTGTTACCATGTAATTAATGCACTACCACCTTTTTTCTTAATCACATGAACACTTAATCATTGTTACTACACATCAGCGATCTGTTAAAGCGCACCCACGCCGCCTGACATCCTGCTTGCTGCCAGGTTGTGTGCACATCTTGGTGACAGATTCTGTGTTAATTTCAAGCAAAGCTGATACCATCAAAACAGACGCGCAGCGAGCGAGCGGAAGAACATGGTGAGCAATAAAAACCGCAGATGGGGCCCAGGTAATTAAAGCATCCAGCCCTCAATAATCACACAGGTAACACACAACAAGGTTAAGATGTTAGCTGATGTTAGCTGGTTTCTAAAATGAGCCCAGACTATTAATGAGGAAAGATTTCAGCCCCCTGAAAAACACGCTCATTTTAAAAGAGGTGAAGCTCAGTTTATCACACAAATGTCCGTGGCTAAAGTCGTTAGGCAACATTCCCAGGTAATCCTTCCGCTTGATTTGTGCCGTTTCACAGACAATCCTTTAAATGTCACCTCAATATAAAGGCTGCAGTAGTGACGCCAGAGGTCTGCTGGTGATGCTGCCACTGGAAGCGAACCTTTGTTTGTTCCCAGCTCCAGTTGAGCCACCAGTTTGGTTTAGTGGAGCACAAAATTTAATTTGATATATTGGCTTCAAATGTTCCATCCAGAGTGACGTCATACGAAAAGGTGCAGCTCTCCAATAAATTGGTTTGATTGACAGATTTCCAAGGATGAATGAAAGGTCACCTGCTTTGACCTCTAAAATCTGTTCTGACACCTTGGACTGACCCATGGGGCCCACAACAGAGCTCAAAAGGCCAAGTCCCAAGAGGGTTCGGCCCATCAAATGAGGGGTTGCACTAAAGAACGCTTACAGGAGCCCATTGGAGATGAATGCAGGGGGACTGGGTCAAATGTAGCCTGTGGATGCTCATTTTCCAAGCCTGAAGGCCTGAGGCCATTTGTTGTGGTAGTAATTATTGATTAGGGAGTCTGGTCCTGTTTTAGCACCTCTGAGAGGATGGATTGGATGTTTACTGATGAGACCTCGGAATACAGATGGATTACTCGAACTGTTTGGGTAAAAGGTGCTGTTCCACATTCAGGCTAGTTTTAAATGTGTCAAAGGTTACAGTCAGTATTGCAACGTGGTCAGCACTTAGCAACACTGAGAAGAAAGGAAGGAGGGAGGAAGGATGTGAGGAGGTTATGGAGATTATGGAGAGGTTGGATAGGAAGAAGTGCACAGCCCGTCAGAGGGACAAATGCATCGCTGATGAAATCCAAATAACTTTCGCCCTCCTGGTAATGAAACCTGGGTGGGGGGAGGAGGAAGAGCAAAAGAACATGTGTGGGGTAAAAAGTGAGGTGAGCTCATTAACGACACAGGTGAATCGAGGGGAAAGACAGGTGGGAGGTGGAAATGGTGGAATTCAGAGACAAACAACAGAGATGAGAACAAAAAAAGAAGCGGGCCTCATCTCCGTGCACTCCGATAGCATACACATTTGAATTTAGGGCCCGTCTTTTATGGAAGCGCTATAAATGGGGATGAGGTGCAAACAGCAGGCAATTTTACTGCAACACCAACCACAATGTCTGATTGAGAGCAAATTAAAATGCAAATGCAACGCTTCAATTTTTGCCAGATTTCACCTGCAAGATAAGCAAAGGACCTCTATTCCCCTCCCAACGTCTGTGTGTGTGTGCGTGTGTGTGTGCGTGTGCGCAAGTGTGTGTTTATGGACAAGTGTGCATATTTGTTTGTCAAGTTGGAAATGAGAGGAGACAGTTGGGAGACTGAAGGTGAGGCTGTACAAACAGATTAGATTTTGACTCGTTCTGACTGAGCTGCATTTCAATCATCATCTTTGCTCCTTTTCCTCCCTCGTTCTTGCTCGTTGCCAAAAGGCTGCAGAAATTCAAAATAGTAGCAATTAAAACAATAACAAGCACTCGCCGATTAGTGATCTAGAGGGCTACAAATGTCTCCTTTGTCTGAACGCTGATGTCCTGCCTCTGGGACTTTTAATCACACCAGTGTCACAAACATTCTGGAAGCCCTAAAATCACTTTTAAGAATTTACTCTTAACCCGTTGAGACATAACTGACATATACTAAACAAGCCTGGTGTGGTGGTCATGTGACTGGACAGGAAGTGACCTTCAAAAGTGACGGAAGCAGCGGCAGGGCATCTTCATAAAGATGATATAAAATAGATAGAACTGTCATCTTTGCTTATTAGTGAATAGTTTCCAGTCCTCGGTGCAGGTCTGATCTTCACGTGTCACTTGCTGTAAAATGATAATCACGGAGGCAAATCAGAGGGATTTTACGCTCTCACAAGCGGTCATAAAGCAGCTTTTACGAGCGCGGCGGCTCCCACTGCTGACAGATTCGGCTTTGGCCCGTTAATTGCAACACAACAGCTCCTTCACAATGTGAATTCAAATCTCTCCAAGTCACGGTGAGGAAACATATTTGACTGCTGTGGTCACATGTTCTCAGCGAGCAGAAGGTCAGGAGGTGAAGCCAACACTGACGTCACGGTGACCGAGGGCCTCCATGAGTAAATGAGACGCTCCCGTTATTTCCAGAAACTCAATACAGCTCAATACAGTAAACTATACAGCCGAGTCCAAACATTCCAGAGCGCCTCAAACCTCAAAGCTTCTCTCCTCGTGCATGATGTCATCAGTCCTTCAGTCATATCTCAACACAGATTACCAAACCACTGTTTTCATTTTAGACCGTTTGAATATATTTCTAATAACCGCTTGTGCTTTTTTATTATGTACAAGCATCACAAGTGAAGAGTCGAAAGCTTTGCCTGATTAAAAAGTGCCCCGTCCTCATGAATCAATGATCGGCTGAGTGCATTCTCAGGTAATCCCCAGTAAAATGATAAATGCTGAAGTACTGTGGCCTCCTCCCATTTGAGCTTTTAGTCTTATTGTATGTGATTTTCTGTCAGGCTGCAAAGGACAGAGCTAATAACTGGATGTCTTTCCTATGAGCCGAGCGAGGAGGTCAGAAGAGGTGCTCGCTGTGGGTCCTTCATTTGGTACGCTTCTAATCAAAGTCTTCTTCTGTTGAAGAGGCTTAATGGACTGTTAGAGTGGAGGAGTTCTTTAATTACAAACCTTGGCATGTACTTCTGAAAATAAAGCAACTATTAACGATAAGGTTGAATTGTGTATTCGATCCGGTATATTCATTCGTGGTGCACACCAGGATGAGTGGCAGCACCAGCTCGGAGTCATGGAGGTTTGATGGCTCTCAGCCAAACAGCAGCTTAAAGCTTCTCCGGACGTCCCACAGCAGAATCGGAGAGCTGCCGTTTGTCTTTAAAGGAAAACACTCTTAGACATCTCAGCTTGATTAAGGGAGTGCGGCTAATTAACTGGATCTAGGATTGGGAAGCTCAGTCTGATCAGCGCTGTTACGCTGCGTCACTAACAGCACGAGTCTGAGTGACACGCGTCAACAAACGCAGCTAAGAATTTTACTGCACCCTCACTTTACTGCGGGTTTCTCCCACTTTCACTTTCATTTGGCGGACCGGCGACCAGTTTGCATGCAGATGTGGATCTGCACAGACATAGCCAATCTTCATTGAATGCTTTAGTGACGCGTAGTGATTTAGTGGCAGGCTCTTTCAAATGACCTTCCAACAAAGTCCATTAGGTAACCTCCAATCCAAACACAGCGGCGACACCAGAGAGGCAGGTAATTCGGCATTAACTGGAGCCACTCGATCACTGAAACGCTGCCAACTTCAATCGTGCGACTTTGATGAAGGAATTGAGGGAGAATTGGTGAAAGAAAGGAGGAGACAGATGGAAAGAGCATTTGAGACAGTAACGGAGTGAGTGAGGGAGAAAAAGGGATGAGTGGCAGAGAGCACTTTATTCCGCCACTTCCGACGCAAAACTATCCCTTCCCATCTGTCCTGGAGAGTGAATCCCTCTCGCCTCGGCGCTGTACAGGAGGACCATCTGACCAGTCCAGCATGCACTGCCACAGAGATACACGCCCACAGAGAGCAGACTCCTGCACACGTGCACACACAGACTCCCTCTGAACACGTGAAAAGTAAACAACCCACACAAACAACACACAATCCCTCTGTAATGTGTTCACTCACAAATTCTAGCATGGAAAATGGAGGCAGCAAACAAAAAGGCACGGCCACATAAGGGGAATGAGCTTAGCTTAGCTTAGCTTAGCTCTCAGTTTAGCTGTAATAACCGTAGCCACAGGCTGGGCTGAGGGGAAGATTCTGAAAAACTGTGCAGTCATTTTTGGGCTTTAACTGCAGAAGGAAGGGAAATCTTTTCAATATTTTATATCAAACACTGTTATCACAGCAGATAAAACCTGTGTCAAGACAAATTCTGCTGATGGTGCCCCAATAATTGTGCGTGCATGAATATAGTTCCTTTGGAGAACGTGCAGATTCAGTCAAATGTTTTGACACCTGTTTTTAATATCAAAAATGCAAAAGACCGAGTCTTGTTTATCATGGATGAGGTTTTGTGCACGGCCCCTAAAGTTTGTTATCATCATGTAAAGAATCTTGAACCAGAGCAGAAACGGTTGCACGTCATGCAGATGCGGGTTGTTGCACATTCTTTTGCAACATGGTTTGGTTTCGAGGGCTGCTGATGTTGCATCTTTATGCATTTTCTCAGCATAGAAACAGGCCTCTGCAGTATTCCTGGACTTCTGGCACCTGGGCTGCAGAACAAGCAAGATTCAGTTGGTTGCTCTCAGCATTTCTCTGCAGAAACACTTTTCTTTCCTTGACAAGAAACTGAAAATGACCGACCTGCTAGTCGCGATTACACAGCGTCTATGCGCAGAGTAATTAAATTAGGGTTCCTTGACATCTCGCCATATTGACTTAGTGTGGACAGCACAGGAACAGACCACTGGGGCTCTTGCTGTCGTCCAGACAATCACCGGCTGCCTTCAGAGGTGACTGATTGATTGAAGCCACTCTCTTTGATTGGCCAGCTAGCTGACTGACCTCACAGCTAAGTGGCCCAAAGGCATCGCGCTCACTTGATTATCAGTTGAACAATTTTCTGATTGACTGACTTGTCGGTGGGCTGAACAGCTCCGTGGCCCTCTTCTTCTTCGGTGGCTAATTACCTGCCCGGTTGTTGGGTAAACTGAAAGACTGACAGGCTGGTGCCCTGATTGACTCGGTGAAGAATTGACTTTTTAATTTATACCTGTGAGGCAGCGGAGAATCATCAGGAACGCATCCCATTGAACGTCCTGCTTGATTGCAGATGAGCAGAGACACAAAAACACTAAAAACGCACAACTTGATCAGAAACTTTCTTATGGAAAACAACATTAAACCAAAGGGCCCAGGTCCAAAACTTCAAGCAAAATATAGGAAATGACATAATTTAGATTTCTTTTTCATTGCTCATGTTTTGCTTTGGATCCATCAAATACACTGAACCCGTTTTACCACTTCATTTCATAATGAAACATTCACACACAAGTATTTTATTAGTTTGTTTTAAAATGGGAAAGTATTGCCCACTCGTTTTTCATCTCATAAAACCCTCTAAGAAAATTTACACTAGCAAAAAAAAAAAAAGATCATAATTTTTTCAAACCCTTTTTAAACAGTAATGCAGTGATGGAGCCTAAGTGGCTTCTTAGTCACCAAATATGAATATGTGGCCCTCTAGGGGCCCCTTGTATAGTGTAAAATAGCATAAAGTATCCATCACGTCCCCTTGCAAATGGACAAAAAGCTTTGCAATGTCCTCTGGGGCACCATTATAGTGGACAGGATGGAATAATGTTCCATTTAAATGGCCAAAAACTGATGGGTGACCTTGATGATGCCCTTCTAGTGAATAATCTGTGACTAATAATCTGTGGCACGTGCAATTGCATGCAGTGACGCTACAAAGCTGCCAACCTCAACACTTGATTTTACTGCATAAAACTAAAAACTGCCTGCTTTGCTAAACCAAAGCTATTCTCCCCTCCATCTTAAGCCATTGAACTCCCAGTTCCCATGTGCTTCTTCTTCTGTTACAGTGATGTTGCCATGTTTCCCGTACTGGATATTTACCAGTGCCATCAGCTGGCAGCTACAAGGTGCTGCACTACCTTCCTATCCTCTGATAAACTGACAAGGGCAGTTGTCATGCAGTAATGCTCCCCTACCTTAGCCACACTCCCCATCATATCCTCTGCTCCCACTCAGCTCAGTCACTTACACCCCTTCATTACGGCAGGTGTTCTCAGCGGGGGGGGTTCAGCATAACAGATACCCTGCTTGGCTATAGCTCGTTATTGCTGAGAGTGGATCACAAGGTGTGATGAGGTGTACAGAAGGTGGGGAGAGGCATCATAAAAGTGGCTGAGCTGGACCCAGACGATTTATGTATTTATTCGTCATGCAGGAAGCTGCATCTTAAAAGGTCAGGCAATTTAACAGGTCACCGACCAAACCCACACCGTGAGGGAGCGAGGAGATGAAGAGGACAGGAGGGGAGAGACAAGAGCTACACAGCTGGACACATGGCTGCGCATTCAAAGCTCACCTGTGAGGAGCGGGGAAAAAAACAGAAAATGCATCCGTGGTCGGTGTATGTGATGACTTCTGTTTGCACACCGGCTGTGGTTAATGAGTTTGAAAGGTCAAACGCCTCTCAGGAAGATTAATGGGGTTTCGGAGGCCCAGGGTAATGGTTTATGAGGCCCGGCAGGACACATTTGCAACGCGACTGTCATTACCACCACAGAGCAGAGATGGAAAGAGTGATCAGGAGATGGAGACGACAACGTCTGGAAGTGCTGGACAGCTGAAGCAGGGAGAAAACAGCAGCTACAGCAAGTCAACAAGCAGGGAGTGAGTTGTAAAAAAAACAACTAATAATTATGCTTAGCATTAATGAAGAAATGCATATTTTAATCCTTCAAATGAATATGTCTGATTTTTGAGGAAACAGAAGAACTCATTTTGTAAGTGGATGCTCCTTTCTTCACCCGTGCCAGTTGCCATGTTGGAGGGACGTCACTTTTCTCATCTCTGACTTGATTGGATTTTAGTTACAAAAGCATTATTCCATTAAATCGTGCGTAAGGAGAAGCGTAACTTCTGGTGTATTTCATTCAGATGTATAAAACAATCAAACGAGGCAGTTTTAGCTGAGATCAACAAAGCTTGTGTTTCTGTACATATTGTGTAGAGCGATTCTCAGATGTAGCTTACATACATCCTTCTGTGGTTTCATCAGTAAATTACATGACAACACATTTTTGCTCAGATCATCTCTCCGCGTCTGAATAGGTCACCATCATAAATTGGGCCGGGCTGAAGGCCTTGTCCTCGCCACAGCCGCCTGGGGCCGATTCAGTGAACGCATCTTTGCTGCATTGCAGTCCAGGAATCTCAAACCAGCACCTGAACGCAACACATGTGCCTGAATCAACTTTTAATTTAGAGTACAGACTTTATTCTATAGAGTTTAGTCTATTTTTATATGTTGCTGCTTCATTCAGGAGAGCCAAGTAAACATCTCATGCTGCTTCCATCAAAGAACGGCACAATATCTCCATAACTCTGCCTCTGCATACAGAAAGGACCATGAGTTACAGTGAAAAACATTGTCTACTTTAAGCGTCAGATGTTACAGACTATTTACAGTGTCTGTCGGAGCACTTGAGAGAGAGTATATATGAAGAATTTGAGTTAGAGGTGGAGGAAACAGCGAATTGCAAAATGTGCCTGTTTTACACCTCATAAAGTTCTTGTGGATCAGAGCTGGCCAAGACGGCCCGGCCAACATGAACAGCACGTTAAGATTCAGCGTTCGTGGGCCTCATCCAATCCCAGTTTGACCGTTTCTGTGTGCTGCGAGTCTGAAACACTGGTCAGAAAATGGCAAAACTATGGAAGTTTCCAGTAACCCAATCAATACAGAAAACCTCCCAAGACTAAGTTTTCATCTTTAGAAACCATGAATCCATTGACCAAACGGCTACAACTGTGAAGCTGTGTATCTGTGCTAACCCAGCGTTCCCTCAACCGGGTCACAACCTCAATCACCTCCCACAACTCTAATAAGACAACCTGGGCCGGGATCAACTGAGGCTGATGGTCTTTGAGCAAAGAGCTGAAGGGCAGGGCAAAGCCAGGTCCACATTCAATTCTGGTTTGTATGTTTTGTCAATTTCTGCTCTGGGTTTTTTTTCAGATACCCCAGTTTCTTCCAGTAGGAACATTAGATGGACTGGAAACTCAATTACCCCAGGTGTGTGTGTGTGTGATTGTGTGTGTTAGAATGGTGTCTCTGGCCATCTTCCTGTGTCAGAACCTGGAAGAATTAACCAGTTTCAAATGGTTATTAATTTCTCATTTGTTGTGTTTTCTATTTGCAAAAAAGGAAATGAGATTAAAAAAAAAAAAACGTGGGATGGTGCTGGACTGACGGGTCCTCCGAGTTGCCAACTCAATTCCCCGACATGCCCGCCCACATCAGGTCCTGCATTAATGTGGTTTGTGTTTACTCTCAATGCAAAACACCCAGAGCGGAAATTGGCACCAAAAGTGCGGCTCCAACTCTGCATAAACACACAAGAGTGACATTTGTCATCATTCAGACACCTGCAGGAACAAAGCTGGGCAAAAAAAAGCATTTATTAGATCCAAACAAAAACAATAAAAATGATTAAAGTGTGTGTGTGTGTGGGGGGGGGGGGGGGGGGGGGCATATTACTTCTGGGCAGCAGAGGATACTTTTAAGCTCATGTTAATATTCAAATGGATGTTTTTTATTTGTGGTTCTGTCAAGAACCTTTGAAGAACCTTTATAGCGTTTGCCCTTGAGATGTTTACATCGAGCGCTGCCATGAAATCACGTGCGCGTTTGCCAGAGCCCCTCCAGCTTTATGCTCCACTCTGGTCTCCAAGTCTTCTCTCCTCCTCACGTGTTCATATTTAATGAACGTTTTTGCTCAGGCTCATAGTTTCATGCAGGATGAATTCATTGCAAATCCAGCGTGAAGCAGCAGCTGGAGTCTTTCAGAGCTAAACTAATTACTCTATTTGTAATTCCAACAATTTAGCGACTGAAATTCAAGCTTAATATTGACATTTTTGCAGAAGTAACACTTTTTTTTTAAAATGCTATGGATAACTCTAGATGAACTTGTTGAATTGGACCTGATCAGCGGCTGCCGGATTCGTCTGCTGCACAAATTAAGAACATCTCACCCTGTTGCAATATCCAAACCAGAGGAGAGACATTACCCATGATGCACCTGAACCACTGACAAAAAGCAGTTTGCTTATGCTGATGTTGCTGAATGTAAAGCAGCACACCACGAAGAAAACATCACTTTGAGGGGGGGTAGGGGCTTTTAAATTGGATACATACAGGTGCAACCACGCCCCCCCCCCCCCCCCCCCCCCCACAACACACACTCTCAAACACACACACAGTTGTTTCAGCTGTGGTTCAGCAGTGAAACAATGTGCAGCTATTTGCCGTTACTTCATCTTTCTCACTCTGCTGCACAGACACTTTCTTTATTGTCCAACATGGATAAAACACACACACACACACACTCTCTCTCACACACACACACACACACCTACTCGATGCCATAGAGTCTCCTCCTGCGTAGAATGAGGTAACCCTGTGGGGACCCAATAGACACACCTCCTCGCACACTATTTATCCGTCGATGCGCCGAGCGTGGTGTAAAAAAAGCGGCTGTGGCTGCATTGTCTCGTTACTGGACCACTTGGTGTATCTGATTATGTGTTACATACAGGAGCCGCGCAACAAAGCAGTCGTGACAGCTTACAAATCCCTCATCACCTGCTCCCAAACACACGCCTTTAACACTTTCAATTTTCTTCCTGTCACACTGTCGCTCACTGCTCCTCCCTGATTTGTCACCTTTCAACCCGACACGCCTCTCCTGCTCCTCCCGCCACTTGTATTTCGGGGTTTTTTTTTATTTTTATGTCCTTCTCTGCTCCCTTACGTCGTGCAGCTGAGTGTCAAGGCGAGAATGTCGCCGTGTGACACCTGCCATATCCACAAATCACTGTGACCTTTCACGCACGCCTGGTGTCACCGTCATGGCTCCGGCATACGTGGGTCCAAGGCCATGTGCGGAACGGCACACCGAGCAGCAGTGAAGCAGAAATAAGCCTACATCAATCACAAACAATTAGTCCCAATAGGTGCCCGGGAGGCCTCCAGTCAGGCAAGAGCTAGTGAATTCAATAGTGGTCAATTAGATTGTTTCACGCGAGCACAACTTCAAATTATATATTGGAGTAATCACATGACTTCTGTCTGGAGTTTAATAGCAATAGTTTGCTTATGATGTGTGGCACCCTGCAGGAAATAGGAAAAAAAAGCATTATTTTTAGGCTTCATCACTAGAGAACTGCAACAATAGATGTACACAAAAGGCTTTCTTATAATTCTTAGATAAGAATCTCAGTGTATTCCAGCATCAAGCCCCAATCAGCTGATAGGACTGAAACAGGACTTTTCTCAGTATGCTGATGTCATCCCACCATTTCATACTGGGTCTGTAATGCCGGAATGATGCTTTTATATATTACATTTCAGCTTGAAGAAAAGGTGCAAATCTGATTTCTTTTTATTCAGAAAAAATGAAATAAACCTTCGGCTTAATAAAAATACTTTCATCCACAGGTAAAATGAGGGATCTCACATCCGGCAGAAACTTTATTACCTGCTAAACTACAGGTTTGACCAGCAGTTGTTTTTCCCCCATATGATTTATCAACCTGATTCGTTCTGTTTCTCCTCTCTCCCTCTCTGGGGGACCTCCAGGGGCTCCACCACAGGAGGGTCCTGGGGGAACCTTCTTGTCTCTGTCCCTGAGCTGCAGCTACAGAAGCCCAGTGTGCTTATCCAGTCGAATAAACTTCAATTATTCACTTCTACCATATAGAATAAAATGTCAGCTCATGTAGACCAAGGTTAAACCTAAAAGAACCCTATTAGAGACTTGTAACATTGCCCTTGAAGGCCCTTGAGTTGTTTTTATTTCAATCAAGAGACGTTCAGACATCCCCCATCGGCAAAAAAGGCTCTTGTTAGATATAAATCACTGTTGTGGAACGCTGACAATTTTGCCCAAGTGGAGTTTTGTTGTTTCAGATACATCAGTAGCAGAAGCAGGTGAAAGGAAGCCTGATGGAGGGAAACAGTTCTGTCTGAAGGCACGCAGGTTAGAACCCCTCACTACAAATTACATCAACGCTCTTTGCCGGGTGGTAATGACTCCATTAAACGAGGACAAACAACGAGGGAGGTCAAAGAGTTCACAGATCAGGTGTTGAATAAAGTAAAGACGGCTGTAGCATCTGAGCTTAAAGCTCAACACTTTGATGGTTCTTCCTTTTATTATTCACCATTTCATTTTGCTGCAGAAAAGGCCTGTAAAGCATCAGTGGCAGGACCATCGTACGGTCCACCCGACCCAGCAGCTCAGAAAAACCATCACACAGCCCTGCACCCGGGCCGTCTATTGTTCTGCACCTACGGCTTCTCTTTCAGCGCGCCGCTGCAGAATGGATGCATGCAGAGGGCGGGAGGAGGAGGAGTGGAGAAGTAAATGAGATCCCAATGAGATGCCAAGGTGTGTTAACGGTGAGGGATGAGAAAAGTGGCCTGAACCCGAGGGGGGGAGGGGGGACTGGCTGGATTGACTGCATGTAGGGTGGAAGAATGGACACACAGTCATATTAGTCTTTGCCAAGTCAGCTTGGGATGGGGGAGGCGTGTAGAGATGGAGCAGAGGGGAGAAAGAGAAAGATATGCTAACAGAGGAAAAGGCAGCTGGCAGCCGATGAGAGCAAAGAATCATTAATGTGAGACTGATTAAAAGCTACTAAAGCATTTATAAAGAATAAAGTACATCCTGCAAATGGGAACACTCGGGAATAGTGATTAAAGAACATAAAGATTTTCTTAATCATCCTTAGAATTATTATTTTCTTTTGCAGGATCGGGGAAACATTTTGCACTTAATTAGTAAGAATCGACGTGAAGGTGACAGCAAATTTCAAAGAGCACCGATGGCGTCCCGCGTTTCATTCGTCTCTCCAGACAGAGCGGGACCTCCGCCAGCAGCAGCCTTCGGGAACACGCTGCTTTCACAGCAATTAATCGCTGTCACAACATCAATTAAACAAAAGCGAGCATCCTAATGCGACTACCTGGCATTCCAGGGAAGCGAATCAATCTGGCAAAGAAGTTTGTGCGTGTGTTGAATGAATCCAACGCTCTGAAGTGTGGCTGCATGTGAACGAGAGTGTGCGGAGAAGAGGGGGATGTCACATCACGCGCGAGTGCGCGTTTCGTGAGGGAGTTGGCATGCAAGGGTGCGTGCATTCTGTCTAAAGTTGCGTGTGTGCCAGTTTAAATGACTTTTCTGGAGCACATATGCGCTCTGCTTACGCGTCAGCGTGGATCCAGACCCGCTCACGCACCCGGCGACGCGCCTTCACAGAAGGAGCCGGAGGGTCTGAAGCCATTATGTTCGTTTCCACTTGACAGTCTCGGAGCTGATTAGAATCACCTTCCTGGCTTTCACCTGAGCCAGGTGGTCCGCAAGAGCGCACACACACACACACACACACACATACGCACACACAAGCCGGAATGTGCGCGTAAAAGTATTTATCGGTGGTGCGGAAAGTGTTGGAGAGCAGCTGCACCGCCAACATCCCCTTTTAAACCCTGAGCAACCGTGTGCGGTTTTGTGTTTAATGAAAGGTTTTAATCAAATGGAGATACAGCCGTTCTAAATGTGAGACGATTTCTGGGAAATGGACTCTGCTGAATCGGATTAGAGGGTCACGCCGGGCAACAGAAAGCGTCGATTGGGTCCTGCGGCCGCGCCAAATTAGCGGCGGCGGCTCGGACTGAAAACAAAGAAACCAGTTGCACCAACGACGCAAACGCCCAGTTCTTTGTGACAAGCGACTCGCTCACTTTAATGGGAAGAGTTTTTCCCGTTAATGAATTGGGAAATTCCGGAGCAGAGGGGCACTTTTAAACTCGCTATCTAGAGCAAAACCAGAAAACAAAATCTGTCCTTTCCCCACCAGATACAAATCGCATGCTGGAAAAAGAGTAAGTTTGAAATGTGACAATCGAGGCAAAGCTTAAATTTAGGGCGCGATTTCTAATAAAAGATCGATTTTTAGAGGCTCAACATCAACGATGTTCTCTTTTTAGATTAAGTTATTACGAGATTAGTTCAACTTTCCAACTAGTGGCCTGTCCCGATCATCAGAAAGAACAAAGCACCTGCTTCCTCTCCCAGGACGAGCGCAGACGCGGCGGCTGAGTGGAGAGCATCTGTACCGCGGCGACGCACACTTTCAGGAACCAAAATCAGCTAAGAGCGAGCGGGGCTTCTCACATACCTTCCTCTGCGCAACAGTCTTCTTCTAGTTTCAGTAATAATATCCAAAGCAGCGGAAGCAGCCTTCTACGGGGATCCATGTTTCTCTGGCCAGCTCCGCGGGGCTCTTGTCATCGCTCTCCAGCCTGCGCGCAAGGCACCGCAGCAGAGACGCACTCCGTGTCTGAACGGAGGAGAAGCCGTCTGGGCAATCAGTGCGGGACGCGCGGCGCCGGCAGCACTATTTGATATCTCGGGGGGAGGTTTTGTGAGCACGATTGACAGCGGACGAGCGCAATGGAGTGGGCGGCGGAGCCGAGGATCGCGGAGCGCGGACCTATCACGGAGCAGCAGCTTGAAATCTCGGCGCGCAGGTGTTTCCACTCCACGGCCGAGAGCGAAGCGAGCAGCAGCACCTTCCTGACACACCCCCGGCTCTGGAGAATGTGGAGGAGGCTCCGTGAGTGAGGAGCTCGCTGTTTTAGATGCAGCGACTCCTCCATAAAGACACGCCAAAATAAGGAGGGTAACTTCCATGCTGAGCAACGCAAGTCACGTGTCCGACTATTAGCGGGAATCAGTTGACATCCTGCGTTTGCTCATGTTGTTTTACAAACGTCCACTACACAAAACGCAGACCTGCAGGGAACTTGCTCCATAAATATTTGCTGCACAATTTTCATTCCCTTGAGAACTGCACCAAGAGTCGAATCGTCTTCATCTTCTTCACAATGTGTTTATTTTTTACTCCAGATGTGGCTGGACGCGGAAACACAGACATTTGTGAGCATATTCATGTCAGTCGGGACATTTAAATTCACCCAGAAGTTTAAAACCTTTATGTGTAATTGCACGTTGGTGCTGCATGCATAAAACCTGGAGTTATTCAGCAGCAGAGGCTCATCAAATACATCTGCATGTCATGACTGTTGATAGTTCTCTTTTGACACCAGGTAAGATCACAACTGGGTTTTGGTTTTATCGACCCTTCCATTGGCAAAGCAATGCAATCCTTTAATAATCTGTCATTTGGATCAATCACTGTTGCACCTACATCAAGGCTAAAATGCAGCAGCAAAGTTGTTAATTACATTAAAGGTTCTGCACAGCTCTGCTGACTTAACACATCACTGAGCGCCTTTTCCAGTCTTCATTTCCTGCGATGGAGGCCTTTAAACAGCTCCCGCTGAACATTTTAAGATCAAATAGCACTTCTGCGGGCGTCTACATGTACTCTGATGCGTGCGGCGTAATTACATACACGTGATGGTGCATTTGTTGGCCCATGTTCTTAAGGCCGAGGCGATTATACAATTACATGATCAACGCAAGACCCAATCAGCTGGATCCGTTAAATGTGCGTTATTGCCACCAAATGAACACAGCATGGCTGCACGGCACTAAACCCCTCATTGAATATTGACTTTTCTCCTCTCACACATATTAGAACATAAATTGACATGAGGTAATAAATGTGATGGGACCCACTGGCTTCCTCAGTGGATGATTGATTTGATGCTACATGAAGTGTGCAAACATGCTTAAAGGTTCCTGCGCTGATGATAAAAAGGAGCTGTTTTTACTGGGTCGGGAGGCGTGATGAACGGTGGAGATACTGGACTGTTTCTGGGATGCCGTTGGTGGCTGAGCACTCAGCCGAGCAGCCCGTCTTCTCCATCTCACGCTCCTGCAGTCACGTGCACACAAACAGCGAGCACATTGATCACAGCTACAGTTTAGCTGGGAAAGCAATACAGCTTATTGCTGACTGACAAGCGAAACAACGACGGTTTTGGCTTCAAGGAGAAAACTGGTGATGTGAGTAATGTTTCATCCTTAATCAGTTCAGTCAGACGTTCAGGAGCTTTTTCATCCAAGTGATTCAAACATCTGATCCAGAACCAGAAAATACATTTTCCTCATTGATTTGTAGATTCTGAAGTTTAAAGAAGATCCGCAAATATTGTTGAATTCTCTGGACCTTTTCTACTTATTTTTTCTCTAATGTTTATACCCTAACAGTGGTTTTTATTTGTGTTGGGGGCTTATCTACTATATGGAGTTGACTTTTGGGGAGAAAATCCTCCTTTTCTGCTACATTTGCCACGTTTTGCTGCTACTTCCATTATATTCACTGTGCATTGCTGGATTTTCATAAAGGAATATTGAATATCAAAATAATAAAATCAGAGCAACACCTCATAAGCCCGCTATCGCTAATGTTCCTTATTTTAATCTTTTAATCAAAGACTTGTGGAAAGGCCAAAGCTGAAACTTTTTTTACAATATAATCTGGCCCTAATGGATTTAAGTTTCCACTTGGCAGCTATTAACCATGTACGCCCGGCCTCTTCTATTTAGCTACTTTTCAAACTTTAATGATGTGCTAATGAAAAGGCTAGTCAGCGTTCCTCATTTCCCCCTGAAGGATGCCCCCCTCCCCAAAGTACCGGACATAAAACAGCTCTGTAATAAATGTAATCAGTGCTGTTAATACTGCACACACTCAACCTCCCCTCCATGGGTAACAACACACACACACACACACACACACACACACTCACACATTATGGTCTGTAATCAACAGTAAGTCTCATTATCACAGTTGTCATCCATTCCCATCCTTATCCATCCATCCCTGCACACAAAGGCGCTCTCCCTCTCTCACACATACACACACACACATTCACACGACACTCACACCATCCACACATACATATGCACGTGCATGTACACACACACACACCACACAGACACACCCATACGCACCACACGGAACTCCTGGGCCATCAGTCTGACTGATCCTCCCCAGCAGGAGGGCTGCGAGCCTCAGTTCTGGGAGCTGATGAACATGATCATCTGTCCTCCTCTGTGGTCATTACTCACCACTGACAGAGGTCAGCCATCTCGCTCTTCTCCCTTCCGCTCCCTCTCTCTCTCCCTCCATCACTCTCTCTCCATCTCTGTGTTCACTCCCAGCATTACCGTCATCTGGAAGGATGGAAAAGGAAATGTCCAAAATTCAGTCTTTCTCCACCACACACTAAAGCAGGGCAGGGATTCAAATATATACAAATATATGTACGCATGTAGGCTCATCTACCTCTTTAATAACTAAGATACAGTTAATATTGCATTTCATTAGACTAGATTTTTGGGTCTGAATATGAATCCTTTTAGTTATTTATTCATCCAGATTTGTGCTGGCTGAACAATATTAGAGCGAGGTGATCACTGGCTTAAAGCTGCTGAAGCTGTAAATATACTGTAAATCCATCCACCCACACACACTAACACACACACACACCCACACACATATATACATATATATCTACAGAGGTTTGCAGGATCATTTGTTTGTATTCTGATTCTCTCAGTTGGCCTCTGACCCTGCTGCACCTCTTCATTCATAGAGTAAAGCAGGATGATGAGGAGGAGGAGGAGGAGGCACTTGACCTTTCTCTTTCCTGGTCATGTCTCCAGTCAATGTGTGAGTACAAGCATGAGGCCGTGCAGGGCTGAAGACATCCATCACATAACTCTGTGGTGCCAGAATAGAGCTTTGAGTCACCTTTCAAACAAAAGTTCGAATCACTGTTTTAAAAACTCTAGTTTTCTGACATTCAGAGATACTGCTTTTTTCCAACAGCTAAATAAAAAAGCCTAATTTCTTTTACTTGGTTACTGCCAAAGCATTTGTCTTGAACAGTTTTGCTAACAGGTGCCAACACAATCTAAAGTGTGTTTTATACACCAGTCTTTTGTTTTCTACACCCACTAGGATTAAACAGAAATATCAGAGGAGTAATGAGATTTTGCTGGGTGGTGCGAAAGGAAAAAGTGGGCAAGTCAATAGAGGGTGTGCTGGGGGGAGCGTTGTTGAGGCTAGTGGACTACAAATCCCAGGTGTGCTGTAGTATAGGTGCGTTATCCTCATAACGACACCCTGTTATTGTTGCCTAGTGAAAAGGTGTTGACGTGTATTTGAAAGAGACACACACACACACACAAACAAACACACATGCACACTCACATAGACACGCAGCGCAGAGCATCATAAATCCATTCATGAGTTGGCATTAATTACACCAACACGTCAAAATAAAATTATCTTACAAAGGTGTTGTCAGAATCTGCGGACAGACTATTTTTATTACCTTCATTAGTGTTTATAAAAGAGCCCCTTTGTCATTCGTTACTGGAATTATTACATATCATACTATAGTTTTATGAATGCCAACAAGCTAATAACGTTTAGAGGACTATAAATCAGGCCGAGACCCTCGCGGTGATGGTGCAGCTGAGACTCAGCTTATTGGTTTTGTGTTTGCAAATTGCCTTCAGATTTGGAACATTAAAGGTTTAGCAGAATGCTGTGAAGTCATTGTTGCATGAGGCCGATATAAGGTCAAAGAAACACCTCTGCTCACCCAGGAAGACATAGATTAGCGCACCTTTGCTTAATTTATTATGGGATTTATTCTAATGAAAAGCTCTGATTGTTTATGTTCTTAAATCACTTCATTCTAGTTTGGAGTGTTTGGAGTGAAGATGGATGCTCAGGGGCTGTGCTTTGGAGCTTTGCATGGTGTGTGTGTGTGTGTGTGTGTGTGTGTGTGTGTGTGTGTGTGTGTGTGTACCCTGTCTCTGGGGTTTATTCCTGCCCCCCTTGACCTCTGCAGCAGTATATAATAACAGTATATAAAGAATCAGAATGGTTTATCTTTTCCATCTTATATTGTCAGCCCACTGCCATTAATTAGTTTCAATGGTGTACATGTTCGCTTATAATATCTCCATCAAAGCCCGTCAAGGGACTGGGAGCATGAAAAGATGAACCAAAATGCTGTTTATCTCAACACTAGACTACAAATCCCACACAGACACAGCAATACAGCAGATTTAGAATGAAAGAGTCGAGAACAGTGGCAATAATAAAGAAAAAGAAAGAGTGAAAGGAAGTGCTGATTACTAGGTCCTAAAGCAGTCAACAATGGCAGAAAACAGTATAAAACTAATCTTTTACTCACGTTAGAGACGGCCAGGTTTTCCTTCCCTGTGAAATTGCTGTTTATTTTTGTTTCCAGAAGCTGAAAGAGAGGAGAAGGACACAAAGTGATAGAGGGCGTGAAACCACATGTCAGGAGTAGAGTTCCTATAATTTAGCAACATGTACATTTAAGATAAGAAAAACAAAGACAGAAGTGACAATGTGGCAGTTTGCAGATAAGCAGTAAAGAATCAGGACTACAGTCTGATCGACTGTTGGCCAACACAATCCTCAGATACCACACGTGCCACCGCGAACTCCGGGGCGACTCCGTCTGCAGGAAGGGAATCGGATTTTTTGCCTTCTTCCACAGGACCGCGGTCCCCACTATTTTAAATATCAGCACAGATAACACAAACACATCGTCCATTCAGATAAAGTTCAGTTGCACAGTTTACACCAGCAGACTAGTGGCTCCATCCTTTCATATTCAAATCCTTCTCTTTCTGTGTGTGTGTGTGTGTGTGTGTGTGTGTGTGTGTGTGTGTGTGTGTGTGTGTGTGTGTGTGTGTGTGCGTGTGTGTGTGTGTTTAGGCCAGCACATGCGTTTTTATCAGACGCTGAATACACTCTGTGAACGTGATGGGAGATTAGGGAACGCCACTGTTTCCAATTCCGTGAGCAGAGTTCAGACGCTCAGGCAAATGGAACAACTGTGACTTTTCATCACCTCCATTTTATTTGCCACGACCACCTTGTTTCTTCATGTCCTGCTTCTTTTTCCTCCCTCCCTTCACCAGTGCGGTCTTTATCTGAGTGTACATCTGTGCCATAGATCAGTTTCATTACTCTTTTCACCTTTTCGCATGTTTCAGATATTCTCTTTAATAAAGTTGAACTTCTTCAGGGCTCAACTCACACGTCCAGTTCCTGTGCACGTGTTCACCTGCCCGCTGAAAAGGAGGGACAATGAATGAGCTTAGTCATCATCATCATCAGCTTTGATCATGAAATGCTTTAACAACAGACACAGCTGGACAGTGTTGTACATCAATATGAATAAATGTACAACATAAAAACAATAATTATGGTCAAACACTAAAACAGAACCAGAGTCTCATGCTGGAGGTGACTCCTGCACAGAGTTCCTCTTTAATCCTTTAAACATCACAAAGTTGAAGCAGCACAATGGACCAAGTCCAACACAATCCAAGGATGAAGCTACTGAGAGTGAAGTGAAGGCAAACGCTCACATAACCACTAAAATCAATGCAATCCAATCAGCAGATCCAGAGGAAGAGGAAGGAATTGTTGTCATCGTCCTTGTCCCCCACTTCAACCAGTCCTACTAAACAGAGTTTAGTAGTACAAACACACACACAGAGAGACATGCAAAAACACATACACATATGCACAAACACATCTCCTGCTCACTTGGAAAATCTTTCTTTGAATATAAAGAAATGAGCTACTCATGTATATATAATGACATTATATGTTTCTGCACCACATTCAGGGAATAAATGCTGCTGATACTGTCTCTGCTCTGAATTGAGGAGACTGAAAGGAGGAAAATAAGGAGATGAAAATACGCACAATCAGTAGCAGAAGACTCAGGCGTAGATATGATATAATACAGAAATCCAGGACCAGGGTCAACTTCTTTTATCACCCCTGTTTATTCTTTGGTGACAGATGATGAAAAGTTCAAATTGCAGTACGATTGCATCTTACCAGAAAATATGAATATGAATATTGCAGTTGGAGGTGGGCAATAACAGCAGCCCTAGAGGTGCTCCTGCAGTCCAAACCAATCTCACATCAATGTACTGCTGTAGATTGAGCTGCAAGGAGAGCTGAGGCGTTCAGCCTTCTTATCTTCAGCCTTAACAGATAGCAGCTCACTTTCCTTTCTGTTTCCAGAAGATCTCAGAAAACAAATGGTTGGAGGTAGATTACAGGTGATGGCTCAGAGCCCTGAGAAGCCTGTCGGTGTGAGAGTTAACCAGCTTAAATAATGAACATTTGCGATGCTGCGGTTTGGAGTTAGGAGGGAACTTTGAGCGGCCAACGGGAAATATCAGCAATCACTTCACTTAAAAAGAAAACATTAAGAAAAAAGAGGAAACGTCTTTTGACGACGTTGTGAATGTGCAAACGTCTCCAGACAGGAACCTTCTCCAGGTCTCAGGAACACACGACAAGGCTGGAACCCAAAATGTGTCATTCACTTCAACAGGACTGAAAGATAATCCAATTTGAACCTAAAAGCTCAGCACAGTTGCACAGATAAAACACCTCCTACTGCTAAAAGACCCCCCCGTTATGACTAGAGGGAGGTGCGGTGAAAGACTAACCAAGGAGGACTGTAACCATCCTCAGACTGAGCTTCGCCACACTCGTCGGTCTGGTTGACTTTAAATGATGATTTGATGCTGCCCGTCAGCCATTGAGGGGGGGACACTCTTCAACAACTTCCAAACAGGCGTTCATCCTGCAGCCTCAGCTTGATTTAGTCAGGAAGGGGCATCAGCGTTCTCCACACACACACCTCCTGTGTGTGTGTGTGCGAGCGGTGCTCAGATTTACCAGGACAACAGCACTATTTGCATAATTGATTACACCTGCAGCCTATAGAGCCACAGGCTACAGGAAGACGAGATAAGCAGATGCAAATTCCAAGCAGAATATTAATGTTTTCCCCAGACTTTGGGTGAACTTTTCTTACCCTCTGCTGTCATTAAATATGCAAGTTTGTGTTACATAAAGCTAAATGAGAGCGGCTTTTTGTTGAGTTTCCGCAATCTGCTGCATTTGGACACAATATTTGTGTTTATATTTGTGTGTGTGTGTGTGTCTTTGATTGGTAGGCTTTAGACGCTGCAGTTATGTTGATGTGTGGATGATTACGTAGGAATCTCCATGTACGCATATGCCTTGAGATTACATCTGGTTTTCAGATTGGTCTGTGCCGGGAATTTGCATTTACGAGAAGAAACGCAATGACATTGTGACAGTTTCCTTAGAAGATGTGCAAAAGTCACCTCTAGGAGCATAAATTGAAAAAATGGGATTGGAGGAGGGATTTAATGTTCAGATCAGGCATATGATGCCCTCCTTTGGAGAAGCAAAATATAAGATAAAAGAGCAGCAGCCGAGGCCACAGAGGAGATGGCTGATGATACATTAATCACATCGATGGAAATGGAGGCCCTTTTCTGTCCAGACAGAAAAATTCGCAGATTTTACCCAGAAACAATTAAAAGAGGTTCTACATGGTCCACGAAGCATGTTGACATCAAGCAAACTGCACCTGACTTTAACCTCCCTGTTTAAACAGTGTGGTTACAGAGTTGACTCGTGGAAACATTTGTCCAAATATGCACAAAGAGACCGTCCACCCTTATTAAACCTGTGCACCGACGCTGGCGGCGCAGGACGCCGCTGCTTCCTGTGTCACCTGTGGATGGGCTTTGTACCATTGATAAGGTTAAACCCAGCTTGATAGAGTGGATGGATCCCTGATTTTGTTCACAGCGTTTGTTTAGCACATTGATTCAGCCAGCTGCTGCTTGTGTTTGTACTTTTGTGGACCAACTGTGTGTCTCTCTGTTGAGAAGGCAGAAGAGCTACTGACACAATATGGTGAGAGCAATGCACCCAGGAGAACGACGATCACTGTGATTATTTATGGTCGTTTACCTACAGTTTAACAGAGAACTACTAGTTATTCTTATTTCCAAACGTCTTCTATGGCTCCAAACATGCTTGCACCAGCCTAATTAGTATGTATTCAAGCACACACACACACACCACACACACACACACACACATTTTCGTCTGCACATCTCCATTGTTACATGCTTCCACTCTTTGGGCCTCATAAACATACAATTATGTGTGAATGACACAGTACAACAACTTTATGTAAAATGACTGAACTTGATTGGATTCATTCATTCATTTATTCATGGTTTATTAAAATAGCTCCATTCATTCAATCACTCATGGGTTATTAAAGCAGCTGCTGCTTTGTCTTCCTCCCATAGACCTCACAAAGGCGCCCCAAACACACAAGTAGGAAACATCCTGTCTCTTAAATCCAAATATCAGATAGAATATTAAACCCTCCTTCTGGTTTTAGGATGACTTATTCTGTCCGTGTGCTTCATTTATCGCGAGTGGAGATTCAGTTCAGCTGCACTCAAGTCTTTACCCACAATCCTGTGCGCTGACCTCCTGTGTAACGTCCACGCTGAGGAATGAGTCGCCGCCACCCATGCACACCTGCAGAACACACAACCACTCTGGCTCTATCTGCCTCCACAGCCTGCCTCTATCTCATTACTCTTCTTCCCACAGGCCAAACCATGAATCTTCATTCACAAAGATAGGGACAAAGATGAAGAACGCCAGCAAGGCTACACAATGACTGCAGTGAGTCAGTGCTTGTAACGTGATTTGTCATTCCCTCAGCTCCCTCTGATGCGATTACGGGATGAGCTACGGAGCGCCGTGTCAGAGGAGATGGTGGCCTCTGATAGGAGAACCTGGGCAGGAACCAGGAACGCTTGACCCGTCTGCAATCTGTCACGCTAGACCCGGGAACACTGCCTCCACGACAGCGGTGCAGATGTTGAGGGACTTTACCTCTGCGTTTGCGCGTCTGAATGGATTAAATCGACGCGAGAGCCTTGGCCAGACGTGTTTCCTCTTTCTCCTCCGTACAAACACACACGCACACATAAATCTGTCTACATCAGATATGTGTTGTATTAGTTTAGTGTTACTGATAGCACACTGTAACTGAGGGGAGAGGATTTTAGTTTTCCTGCAAATCATTCTAGATCTACAAGGGTTTGGCTGTTTTGTTGTTGTTGTTTATCATGTGCATCATGAAAGGCCACTGACCTTTTGTCTTCCTTGATTTCCTTTTATAAACTTTGGCTTCACCAATTGTGAGTTTTGCCTGAAAATGCTTTGCAAATAGAAGCAAAGTGAATTGTTTTGCTTGGAAAATGTTGCCTTGTTATTTATGATGTTATTTCTTTATGAGTCATATCAAATACTTGCAGCATCAAGTGTTCTGTCTTGTTTTTATAAGTTACCATAAAATAACCAGGAAACATAATGGTGTAGAACCGGACCTAGAAGAGTTCCACAGGGGGGCGGACGTCCTTGGATAGCGAAATGAGGGGGTTGATTCAGTCACTTAGGTGCAGAATGGGTGAGATTGTTGACGGTGAAGCCGACTTTTGTAACGCACAAACACAACATACAAGGACCCAGATGCTAAATTGGTGCCCTCCACTTGCACACGAGCACGGATGTGCTGCGGCTCATTAATCAAATAAATTGCATTTTACTGCTGAGTGTACAGTTGAATTAAACCGTTCGAAGAAAATCATCCATTCCTGTCAAAGTTCAACTTTCCTTACGCCTCTTCTCTGTGTTTCCTGTAGTTTGTCCCCTGTGAGGGGCCCTGATCCCGAGAATGCTGGGGGGCAGTTTATTTCCTTTTAAACTGCTCGGGTTTTTCCTGCTGTAAGTTCGCTACAACTAAAGTGTGATTGTGAGGACAAGATGTCTTTGTTTCAGCTTTTAAAACAACGATTGTGGAATCAGTGCTAATTAAACACGCATCCACCCACACACACACTCCCACACACCCACACACACACCAGAGAGCTTCGGTTCGGGCATCTCAGCTTCTTGTGATTTCGCCTGGTGGAACTTGACATTTGGCTTCCGTGTTCTTTGTCTGCTTTATGAGTGCAGCAAACCATGAACAGTGTTATTCCAAGACAACTCATTGTCTGTTGACAATTAGGACATGAAAGGGTCCCTGAAATGACTATAATGGGATGCAATATTCCGAATGCCATGCACGTTTAGCACAAAGCCACTACAGACCAAAGCTCTTTTTTCTCCCTACTGGCCCTTCTCCATAAAACATGTCCTCCTGATTTAACCTATTTTCTTTCTTAATCTTCTCTTTATTACACCGTCGCTTCATCCCTTAGTTAATTTTCCCTTCAAATTCTCATTAGTCAGTGTCCCTACATACAGTAGAAAATATAGGACCATATTTTTGCCTCCACCGCAAACGCACCCCTCCCCCACTTGGTCCTCCTCTCTCTGTCTGTCTGGTCGCTCAGGGGCTCGTTGGCAGCTGCCAGTACAGTACGGTTTGGATGGGAGGAGGGAGGGTTACGGCTGGCATAACTCCTTCACTTTGGCAGACGTAAGCGTGGGTAAATTGGAACGGCGACTCGCAACCACTGCCAGGCTTCAAGGTTAGGCTGGCTCCGCATGGGTGCATCCAATTGACCCTCATCTGTTCAGCAGGGGTAAACCAACCCCCCTCAAGTTCTGCATTACCTCGCTGGAGGGTAAAGAGATGGTCAAACACATGTAGATATAAACCCTCGCGCCGCTGCAGCCTGCAACGTACGCATGGCCTCCTTTTTGGGCCAGACGCGACCAACAACGTGGTCTGAATGCGCTCACACGAAATGATCCACTGACACAAATCCCCCCGCCCCATCTTCATTCTTACACGCCATTGCATCATGCACAAAACGCTGAACTCATCAAATCTTAATCCTCCGCCACCTAATTTGTTTAGCGCTCCTCTGTGGTGCTGCGGCGCCTGAAGACGGCGCTCACACAGAAAACGCGCTCGACGACCGTTTGCATCCGTGTCTCAAGCCCGCATTTTCACTTTTAGATGAGAGGGATTTAATTGCACGACATTCACCGCAGGGATGTAAGTGGTGAGGTGGGGCTCATGGAAGCGGATGAATAAATAATGATTCTACTTGAATGCTATCTTTAATCTCCGGGAACCTCCTCGTGCGTTATCCTTAGGAGGTAAAGACACGCACGCAGCACTAAGGTAAATATACATCCTGCTCTCAGTCAGAAGTGCTTCTTAGCGAGCCCACAATGGGCCAGCTAATTATTTCACATTTCTAAACCCGTGACAGCAGGAACGCATAGTTCATACTGTGACGCTACAGCGATTTAGACGGAAACAAACTGCAAACGCCGATGACACAGATTTAAATTTATACATCTAATTTTGTAGAGCTTAAATAAGCCAGTCTGAGTTCCTCCATGAACCTGTCAGGATGAATCTGGCTTCATGTATCCAAGCTGCATAACAAGCAGGGCCACACATGCATGGCTGGCTGTGTTTGCTCCCCTACATGCATATAGACATGTGCTCCTATGGAGAGCAAAGCGTGCACATCCCAGTGTCTTTGCCGCTAACACGAGGCTAATATTTCAGACAGTATCAGCTGCTCTCTGCAGCACAGAGATAACGCCTCGGCCAAATGTTACAATCAACAACCCAGAGAGGTCATAGCCTCAGCTTGGATAACAACTGCAGAAAAATGTTTATCTCGCACTATCAGCATGTCAGCCGGTCACCTGTCCCCCTCCCTTTACTCTCACCTTGTCTTTCTTGTTTTGATTTTGCCCTCATTTCTGTGACCTGCGATGATGCATGCAGGGGCACGATTCTTAAACCCTGAGCACAAATGCAGTCAAAAGAAAGAGGGAGAGGAAAAATCCAATAAAATGAGGGAGCAGAGGGAGGAATTCCATTTTCCACCTGCCATTCCCAGTGCTGGCGGGATAATAGCAGGCTTCCTGGTGTTGGGATAAGCTGCGATAACAAATAGCTCAATCTGCTCAGTGTCTTCATCTGCTGTTCTATCGCTATCTGAAACACACGAAGCTGAAGAATTATGATTTATGGGCAGAGCAGCGGAGCCGAATCTGAACAGGTATGAAATACGCTCCGCTCTGGGACAGCGAAGACGGGATTCAAACCAAAAATCAACATATTTTTCAAGGATGATCAGGAGAAAAAAACATTCTGTGCTTCAGGTGTTAAAATATTGTGTTACACAGGCTGTGTTTAAACCTGAGAACAGTTTAAGATGCCAGTTTTCTCCTGTAATTGGCACAAACAGGCCAGTGCCTGGTGAGACACAGGCTGTGCTCCAGACTCGTAATAAAATCTTTTAACGCAGCTCTTTTTTATTGACTCCCAACTGTTTTAATCTCACTTTATGGCCCTTAATGGTCTTAGATGCAAATCCATTCTAACGAGAAAGAGGAGAAATTGAGAGGAGCAAAGAAGGGGTCTAAGAGGAGGTATAAAGACAGTCCAGAGTCACAGCGCACGCCATCCATAAGCTGATACGGGCAAATCAAAGCGCTCTAAGGGGACAGAATAGAAATGTTAACGTGAAGAAAAGGGCAAAAAAGACGATTGACAAACAAAGTCTTTTCGTGAATGGGAGATAATTTATGCCAAGTCAGACAGTAAAAAGAGAAGAATAGAAACAAACATGCAAATATATTAGTTACCGATCATTTCTACTGAAGGAACAACAGAACTGAAACTGAGAGGGGCCGTGGGGTCAGAGGTCAGAAGGTCAGTGTTCCACTATGAGGTCAGCATATACAGTATGTTCCTCTAGATGTGGGGGGGGGGGGGGATTCTGGGAACCACCAGCAAACCAGCTCTCATCTGGGCCTCAAAGGAGTCATGTGACCTCTCTTGCTACAGCTGCAACATTTCTGATACTTTTGATACAAAATTACTGTCAGTGTTTTGTCCAAAAGTTGTGATAAGTTGAGTTTATGGCATTTCGTGTTGTTTTATCCCTGATCAACATGTCAGGAGAACATTTAGCTTGAGGGAAAATGTCACCGTTAATGAAAGCGGAAAAGTCAAGATTTGCTGTTTAGCGCGCCTATATTGACAGAAATGTGTAGCGACACTGACAGACGCGTCCACGGAGCATTTCCCTTCCATCAGCAAGTGAGGACAGACTGTTGTCATCACCCCATGAGATCTGTCAGTTTCATTTTCTCTCTGTCCATCTCTCGCTCTGTCCATCTTCCATCTCAACCTGTGATGTTACTGCATATCGTGGGGAGAAAAGAATCAGATCACACACACACACACACCACACACACACACATGGATGTTGTGGAAGTAATCTCCCATGAATATTCTATCCCAGCAGTAGTGAGCCAATTTAATTATCAGCCCTCCGCGGCCCTATGTGGGGTCTGGCCCAGGTAAATTAGGCTCAGCAAACAGCCTGTCTTCAATCCCAACAAATTCATTGGGATGTCAAATAGAGCGCACTGGTCTCGGAAAGGCTATATTCCATTTGTGCTGGTGGTGGGTCTGGAGGCAGATGAGTTCCCCACCACAGAACAGTCACCAAGCTACACCCACACATCTGTACAGGGTTTAACTGCGAGTTGAAATTTGTGTTGCTGTGAGTTGTTTAGAATTGTGCTGGTTCGTATTGTGTGCGAGTTTGAAGAGTTCATCTCCAGGAGCGATGCTCGTGTTGCTTATTTGTTTATTCACACTTTTCAGGTTCTAGTTGTTCTCCTGTCTGTTGCTGCCTTGTTTGAAGGGTTTGGGTTTTTTTATTCACTGTCATATTGTTTCCATTCAGAGTGTTTTCTGGCCTAATTTGCAGGGTCTTTGTTCCCTCTCTGCCCTCTTGTGCTCCCCCAGTTTCCCCCATTATCCTCATTTGTTTCACATTTATGTGCTTGTCCAATTATGTCCCCTTTGTTGGATCGTTCTGTGCTTTACTTCCTGTTTGTTCAGGTCACTCTGAGAATCACACCGAAACTTTCTTCAGGTCTTTAAAGTTTTTGGTGGCTCTCCAGCGATTGTCATGTCGTTCATCTCGAGCGTAATTTCTTTTTAAACCAAACATGATCATTAGAATAGTGGACAGTCTTTTGTCCTTATGCGTTGGGACACAACCAAAGGAATTCATGACGTCAATAAATGTCCTCACAAAGAGGGAGGGGAGAGCCTGAAACACACACACCACACACACACACACACACACACACACACACTCTATTGTGTTCTGCTCGTCGATGTTATGCATATTGGGGTCAGATGGTGTCACGGCACCACAAATGATTTCATCAGCTGTCCCACAGCTCACAACCCTCCATATTTCCTGAAATTAATCCTCTTTTCCCCCTTTTTCCCACTACGCAACCAACCACGTAACATAAAACTTTAGATTATAGCATCAATATTCTTTATCCACTTAGGGCAGAATCCCAAATTGAAATGAAATGAAGGCACCTGTCGTTACAGTATTATGTCATGACCTCCCTCCTTGTTTTAAAAGACCTGCTGAACATGTCTGTTAGTCATCATTGTCCTAAAAAGTGTTTTATTATTGCGTTATCTGTTTCTGTCTCTGTCTATTCTCATATGAGTTCATGTATTTATCCAGAGACGAGGCCAGCTGATGTTATGAAGAGTGTCGGCCTCTAATATGGACAATAATGAGGAAAATTCACATAATGTAAAAGAAGCAGATAAATTAAAAGGCCAGATGAAGAACTCTGTCTGTACTTTTATTCAATAAACTCAGCCCAAACATCACAAAATGATGTTCCCCAGGTCATCAGAAATGTTTTGCCATGACAATTTCAGTGTGTGTTTCTGTGATCTGATTAGTTCTGTTTGGTTTCTGCAAATCTTTTTTAGTGGGTCACTCAAATGCTCTTTTTTCTGACATGCAGCAGCATCTTTCCCTTCTGGGACCACCGCCATCCCAAAAGGCGTCGTCAGTGGAGGTCAGTTTGAACACATCCCATCCCATGTGGTGTACAGATGGAGCTCAGCTACGCCAAACTTGGGTAACCAGAAGAAGAGGGGGTCGTCCAGGTATTGGGTGTAATTCGGATTCCCTCAGAGCTCTCAGCTGCAGCAGAGTCACCCAGCTGGGATCAGATCAGGCCAGGCACAGCGTCTCCACTTAAACTATCTTTTATCTCTTATCATCCTGTTGTTTAATCTACCTCAAACACCTCATCAGCAGCTCACAGCCCCGTCCTGTAGAACAGAGTGGAAAGAGGCTTCCACACAGCCACCATCTTCAGTCTCCCTCATCTGTATCGCTCAACCTCTCAGGAGTGATCATGGCAGCCTCCTCACCCCCCACCCGGAGTGATTCAACCACACTTGAAGCTACTAATGATCTGCTCCCTGGTCCTCTCCTCTCTGCTCTGCTACACTTCTAATCACAAGGACATCCTCTGTCTGATCAGCGGAGACCTGCCTGCTTGGCAGTCGATTATCATAATCAGGACAGGTCATAAGACAGGCGTTTAATTAGCTGCCCTGCTACGGACACACACGCACACACACACACACACACACACACACACACACACACACACACACACACACACACACACACACACACACACAGAGGAAGGGTTCTGAGGTTCATTTCATGTCAGATATGTCGCCACATTTTCATATTCATGTTTTAATCTGCAGCAAAACACAACTGTGCTGAAGTCAACAGCTGACCTATGAGAGATGCCCACCTGTCTGCTAAGGTTTGGGTTTTAACTGGACCTGAAAGCAGGCAGGAACGCAGTGATAAAAAGTCCAAAAATAAGTTTTATTTAACAAACACAAAAACGGCAGTCCCGGAACCCTGGCCCCCAACACTGTCATTTACCTAAATTCCTGTTTTAGTCATCTTTCTACCAGTGCTACACTGTTAAATAGAGGAAATGGTTTGGAGAATTTCAATGGGTAACCTTTTCCTCTGAAGCGGAGCTTAAATCACTATTAATCATTAAGATGAGATCTTTGCTGCTCATATGAGTGAATATGAATATGAGTGCTTTGGTCAAGGCCCTTTGGTGCTAGTAGGAGGTCTCCCTCAGGACGATTCTGCTGCTGTTCTGTTCAAAGATGCACATTTATGGTGAGAAGTGGTCTTTCTTCCAGCTGGGGGTGACGTCTCTACTGGTGCTGCTCTTCCGGAGCCCCCCCTTCAGCCTGCTGTTTCGCTGTCACCACGTCTTATTCAGCCGTGCGGCCTAATTTATGGCAGCCTTTAACGGCTGTGGCTGTTCACGTTGTCCTGCTTTGATGATGCTCCTGTCAGTGTTTTGTCTGACACGGTCTCGCGCAGTAATTTATGTTTTCACCATGTAAAATGTGGTCTAGCGGATGAGTATGTGTCACAAGGGAAGGGCGCCAGGATTTCATCCATGGATCCGTCACCGTGAAACCGGAGCGTCTGACAACTTGTCTCAGCGCTACAAGAAGGAAGCAGAGCTGAGATCTCGTCTGTTAGCGATGAACCGCTGCTGCCTTCCAACAGTTAGTTTCCATTTTTGATCAAATATATCAATAACAAATATGTACAGGGCACCTGGACATGGACATGGTCATGGTCATGGACATATATTATAGACATATATGTTGCATGTCAGAGCACATGAGTGTCAGAATCAGAGCATAGGCAATCTCCATATTTTTATATAGAAATAACCATATGTAAATCAGGTTAGAATATTTGCATGTTGCTGGCATGTAAATGCAATGTTATAAATCTGAATACATTATTCCTCTTCTGGGGGGGCTGAAGGTATGGTCAGCTAACTCAGGTTGCTGATGGAGCCTCAGGAGCTTTTTCTCCCCTTGGATGGAGGAGTAAAATATTCATGTTGGCTTATCCACATTTAGGTTTAAAACCTTTAAATGAAATTGTTGCTTTGATGAGTTCAAAGGTTTCAGGGAAGAAAAAAGTGAGGAACAGAACAGGCAAATCCTGAACTTTATCAGCTCAGCTGCTGAGAAAATGACTGAGGTCCTACTGAGTCACAAAAAACAGCATCCATCCATCTGTCCATCCATCCATCCATACATCCATCCATCCATCCATCCATCCATCCATCCATCCATCCGTCCATCCATTTATCCATCCATCTGTCCATCCATTTATCCATCCATCCATCCATCCATCCATCCATCCATCTGTCCATCCATCCATCCATCCATCCATTTATCCATCCATCCACCCATCCATTTATCCATCCATCCATCCACCCATCCATTTATCATCCATCCATCCATCCATCCATCCATCCATCCATCCATCCATCCATCCATCCATCCATCCATCCATCATCCATCCACCCATCCATCCATTTATCCATTTATCATCCATCTGTCCATCCATCCATCCATCCATCCATCCATCCATCCATCCATCCTCCATCCATCCATCCATCTACCCATCCACCCATCCATCCATCCATCCATACATCCATCCATCCATCCATCCATCCATGTATGCTACTGTTAGCATGCTTCAGCAGCAGCCCTTCAGCTTGCGTGTGTGTGATTGAAGTCATCTGTGTATGAAGAACATGAACCCATTCACCCAGGAGTTGTGCGTGCAAATGACCATTTATCATACACACACACACACACACACACACACGCACACAGCACATATGTGACATCTGTATAATCTTCAATAGAGAGATGGCTCAGCAAGACACAACCTGAAATCTGGCATATAATCACCCAACCATTCAAGTTTATTTATTTATTATCCTTGATTACAGTTCAGCGGATGACGAAGGTCATTAAGGTCACACAAAGACCGTCCCAACAATGTTGACATCAGAATTTCCGTCAGTTCTCAGCAATAAATAAAAGGATGGAGAAGCAGTAACTTAAATCCCAGCACAGCATAATATGTCAAAAAATTATTAAAGATTGTGAATATTTGTGAACATTTGTCAACAAAGACATTATTTCTCTATTCCCCATGATGCCCAGGACTCATTTGTTTTACTTTTCTGTGGGGAATAAGGTCAGGGAAGTCAGGCAGGTAGAGAATGATCCAGAGGACTGTGATTTCCATATGAGCTGTACATCGATTGAAATGGATTGAGGTGTCCCCCCAAAGGAAATTAGTGTGTTTTGTCTGTTTTCCAGGACAGCAACAAACAGATGAAGATTAGCATTATGATAAAAGACTGAACTGATGTTCACAGACACCTTGTCCAGGTGAGCTTCTGCTTATTTCTGGTTTTGAGGCTGCTACAGCTGCAGAGGTGAAGCAGAAGTCAGAGGAAGACGTGGGATTGTAGCTCCAGGATGAGATTTTTGTATAATCCCAGATAATCCCTTGAGCAGAATCTTGGTCTAAAAAGCAACATATGGCATCAGACAAAAAGAGTGCGAGGGCGAGGAGGAGGGCAACTTCACAGCCGTGGTTCAGACTCGCTGAAATCAGCTGTCGGCTTTACAAATCTGTCACAAGTCAAAAGTTCCCCAACTCCTCCTGAGTCACAGAAACCCCAGCTCTTGTTTTTTGTTTTAAGAATGGAAGTTGTTGAGGGTTAATTTACTCTTCCCAGTTTAGGCAAAAGCAAAAGTTTCAAGTCACAGTTGAGTCCTGACGAGTCAGGATAAAGTCGTTCCGGCAAACTTTCAAGTGAATCAAAGACAAATCACTCTGTGATGAGAGGAAATGATGAGACTTCACTGGTAATTGACTTGATTGATTAGAGGAATCCCAACGGTGCACGAGGTGGGAGCGACAGAACATCTGCGGCACAGATTTTTCATTGAGAGAAATTAAGGACATCCCTTCATCTTCTCACCAGGATCAGAGCCAGGAAGACAAAGAGCCAGAGACGTCAGCCAGATACCTGAGAAAGAGAGATGGAGAGAGAGAGAGGAGGGGGGAGAGAGAGGAGAGAGAGAAAGATGGCGAAGGGGAGAGAGGTTGAGTTGAGGACTGAGGGTGGAAGTAATGAAGTGCATGTTCTCAGATTATTGTGGATCAGCCCATTTTTACATACATAGCTGTTCTTTCTGAGTATTAATTCAAAGCAGCACTTTTACAGAACCATTCTGGGCAATAATCCCGGTTTAAAGACGAACACTCCTGTAGCTGGATGATGAAGAGTGAGACTCAGTTGCATACGCCATGATGAGAAGGGTGATGTCTGTGTGGACGTGACCCTTCTGTGGACCAGAGGTGTTTCAGTGGCAAAGACACGCCAACCTTTAACACTTCCGATGAATAAACTATTACCCAAATGATTGGATAACAGGAAAATAATATGGATAATAACCAATAATTATTATTATCCAATAAAAGCAGTTTGTGGGTGTGCGGTGAAACGTGCACGCATTAGTTCGTTATGTAATTTGTTTCCCATCAGGGTCGCGACTCTGGCCGTCAGCTCCTTCCCGCCCACTCATCTGGCGCCATCATTAGAGCTCAACGGAGCAGCACTAAGTCTAAATAAACGCCAGCTCACGTGGACACAACACTCACCTTTGTCTCTTTCTCTGTTTGCCTTCATCCTCGCACTTGTTCGTCTCACGCCCTGAAGTATGAGGAGCATCCGTTCTCTTAATCTTCTGTCCTCTCTAGAAACATCCGCTCTCTGCTTGAGATGGAGACAGACTTTGTCTCATTAGTGCCTCATTAACACATCAGATAGCACCATAGCAGCACAGAACATTTTTAATGGGGGAATCAGTGCAGCCCCAACCAGCGCTCATTAAATATATATAAAGCCATCTTCTTTTTAAGGACTCATATAAATATAGAAAATTGCTTAGTTTATACTGTAGATCTTAATAGTTGGATGACACATAAAGGACCTCTAATAGTTGAATTTATGGTATTTTAGCAGCTATGGTTCCGACCTTTTCTTAATTTTGTTGGTAAATCTGAACCAACCACATGTTTTAGGCTCAGATTTCCTGCAGACAAGCTTAGATTTGTCTTGATCAAAGTGGTCTTGATGAGCCACTTGATGAGTTGATGAGCTTCTCAGAGCTTCCACTTGTTTCGATACTGATTTCAGTGCTAATGCTGATCCAATCACAGCTCCTCTCCTCTCCTCTCCTCTCCTCTATTCTCCCCTCCCCTCCCCTCCCCTCCTCCCCTCTCCTCTCTTCTATTCTATTCTCCTCTCCTCTCCTCTCCTCTCCTCTCCCTCCCCTCCCCTCCCCTCCCCTCCCCTCCTCTCCTCTCCTCCCCTCCCCTCCCCTCCCCTCCCCTCCCCTCCTCTCCTCTCCTCTCCCCTCCCCTCCCCTCCTCCCTTCCCCTCCCCTCCCCTCCCCTCCCCTCCTCTCCTCTCCTCTCCTCTCCTCTCCTCTCCTCTCCTCTCCTCTCCTCTCCAGACAGACAGACCAGTGGCTGTTGAGGTAATCCAGGGTAGAGAAAAGATCAAGCATCACAGACACAAGTGTTAAATATTGTGCGCTGCATAATGCATGTGCAAATGCACCAGCACACTTCAGAGAGCAGATACATCAGCACTGAATGGTGGATTCAAGTAGGTCAGTTTATAAGTTTCCATCAAGGCAGCGATTTATGAGATCTTATAAAACACTTTAGTGAGGATATAAAATCTCCAGCTTCATGGAGCAGAGCTCCTCCTGGAACCAGCACCAGGATAAAGGAACAAGGCTGGAACCCAGATGACGTTTATAAGGAGATATGAAACCCTCCATACAGATAATTACCTCCTCAACACTTGGCGCTGATGTCCTACAGTAAATTTCAGTGTTCTTGATAAGGTCTGAGAAAAGTTAAATGCTCACTGAGCAGCAGACATTTAGTTTTTCCTCCGGTTTATTTGAATTTCGGTCGTTACAACCACATTCCACATGACAGCATCACTGGCTGTGGAGCACAGAGCAAGAGTAGCTGCTGAGGATATGAAGTACTGTCGTCAGGGTGTTAATTTCATCGTCTACTCAATCTGACCACAAGAAAGCATAAAAAAATCAATCTGCTTTCAGTTTAATTTGGCTTTCTCAAACCCACATAAATAAGATAAATCAAAGTTTTCAGGCCAACACACACACACACACGCACACGCACAGGCACAAGTCCAACTTAAATTCATTTAAGTTATTACCAGTCTGCAAAATCAAACAGCACACATTTACCAAACTTACGGTACCTTGGCTGAACATAAAAATAAAGAATTATCTGAGGCACAGCCGTGCCGGATAGCAAAAGGTTCTCATAAATTGAACAAATGGGGATGTCAATGAAGTGAGCGACTGTCCCGATGTCGCCATTTGTCTTTGAAAGTCCTCGGTGCTACTTCTCTACCGGCCTGATGTGGCTACATCGCCTGCAGCCCCCTGACTTATGTCCTTACTTTGGAACAAATCTTTCCCTCGTGCAATTAGTAGCAGAGGCCTAATTCCTGCGTCCTCAGCTCCCACTGCTCAGCCATTAACTCAACATCTCTAAGGCACTCATACACTGGAAGGCAACAGGCTGCAGCCCACAAGCTGTAGGCAGCATGTGTGTGTGTGTGTGTGTGTGTGTGTGTGTGTGTGTGTGTGTGGTGTGTGTGTGTGTGTGTGTGTAGTAACTGGATGGCTCTATTCAGAAACTTGACATTTAAAGTTGAAGTAAAAGCAAATACTGTAAATATGTTATAAATTTGGCTATAAGGCGATATTTTTGGACTAAAGTGTAAAAAACCCATTTTTAAAAGCAATAAAATGTTTGAAACAACAATAAAAAACTGATAACAACAACATGCTGTTTTTCTTTTTGACAGATTTTCTTCCCTAAGATTTTTTGCCCAATCTTTATCCATTGATATGACATTTGTAGCCAGTTTTAAACAACAAATTAGAACAGCTCGTGCATTTATGAAGCCGATCCACCGACACAATCAGCAAAGTCGACATGTGACAGTGAGGAGGCTCTTTGTGAGGAGAACAATCAGTGAGACACGCGTTTCAAATATCTTCAGCTGAAGCTCTAACACAGCTGATCTCACAACTCAGCACCATCCTGATGATGAAGTTCAGAAAGAATAATATCAGGGATCAGCAGCCGCTAACAAATAAAGCGGGTCTGTCAGTGTCGCTTCGGCGGGACTTTTTAGACAGTTTGTCAGAGCATTTCCTCTGGATTGTGGAAGAATGCTCTAAAAACCAACGTATGTTTTCAGCTTTTCATGTCTTTTATTCATCTCTGGGCTCGATGAGAGCTGTAATAAACATCCATCGATACGTGCTGAGCCTCAGGTCTCATGATAACATGGTAGGATCATTATTTTCCATCCTAAAACGTGGAAAAACACTCTTAATTCCATCACTATTGACCATCAGAAGCTGCTAACTTTCTGTAATCAACGCAGCTCAAAAAGCTCCTTATTGTGTCGTTTATCGCTGTGCCTGACTAAAAGTTAATCCTGACCGTGGGTCCACGCCACCGTGCATGTTAACAACTATTCTTGTGTCAGCTTTATGTGGAACCGCACGTTTAAAATTTCAATATCTATAAAAACAACCGACTCTACTTCAGATGAGAAAAAGCTTTGAGTAATGTGTCGTCATAATCGAGGATGACTGTACGAGTCTTGTTTCCATCAGAACATAATGCTTTATACTTTTTTATTTCCTTTTTAAATGTATGTTCAGTTAATCCTCTGTAGCATCCATATTGTATCTGCTGAAGCTGCCACAGCTCAGACCCACAATGCACCACTGCACTGCTCGCGTGCTGCCAGCAGTGTCATTATCAGTGACTTTGTCTCTTATTAAACCCAGATAGTAACTCAGACTGGTGGACACCCACAGTTGCTGCCCTGCTTCGGCTCCACAAACAGCTCGGTAAACGCTGGATCTATAGGACAGGGCCATGCAGCTAAATGATGGTGAATAATCACGCGGCGCCGGCGGCGGCACAATAGCTGCCAGGCTGCTGTGATTTCTGCACCACCTGTTATTGAATAATGACAAAACTAAATGCAGGTTCCACACCGGCCACAATTTATCATCGCTCATCGACAGCCACACCGGAGAGAGGGGTGGGGGGAGGAGGGGGAGGAGGAATGCAGAGGCATGAATAATGGAACGAGTATGGTGTGTGTATTCCCAGTGCAAGTAGAATTACTCTCACTTTGCAGCATTTAATCAATGACTCTACCTCTATATTTTAAATCTTTCTCCTTCTCCGCCCTCCCTGACTCCCTCAGTGGCAGTTTTCATTTTACACTGAGGTCATTTATGTAGCAATAGGCTGTAATCTCACTACCCTAAACACACACACACACACACAGTGAGCAACACCGGCCCACGCTGGTTCTGAAGACTGGAAAATGAGTCCTTTCGAACCTTCCTGCACGTCCTTGCTGCTGTTTATTGTTAATCACCACGATCATTGTTCGTCACCTTCCTTATTTACCTAAAGTCGATCATTTCTGTGTGCACATCTGTGTCTTAAAGACGTTGCTGTGCTATTGAGGGTGTTCAGCAGCCTCGTCTCCATTGTGCTTCACATGAAAGAGACAAGTTTCCAGCACCAGGAACCAGGTAACCATCAGGGCCATCAAAAATCTGTTACATTTTCTAATGATAACGGCTGGTCAAGTCAGAAAACCCCAAATATCCTAGACCTCTTTATCAACGTGGAAGGCAGTTTTCTGTTTTGGCCTCTGGTGGGTTCGGGCTGTCAGGCTTTGAGAAAGCAGCTCCCCTCCATGAACATGGGATGGCAGTGATGGCGACGCCGCGTCTGTCCGTCCACTCTCATCCACTTTACTCTCTGACTGCATCATGACGACTGACATCATCTCGACTGCAAATGCTTCAAACCCAATCATCAGCGCCATATCACGATACTTTTCTGTTCTTTCACATCACCCACAATAAAAGGACAAAAATGGTCTGTTAAACCGGTAAACTCTGTTTTAAACGTAGTTTGGTTTTACTAATTAACAGAATTTATTGATGTGAGAACTGAACCAGCCGTTCAGAGCAGTCGAGCTTGAGTGACCCGATGAGCCGTGTTTTCAGGGGCAGGATGAGGTTTACAAGATGCCTCAAAGTGTAGCTGAAAGACCAATATTCCATTAGAAGGTGATCTATTTCTGCTGAATCCTGAACAGGAAGTCAAACGTAAGCATGGTGAACGGGGGATGGGGGTGGGGGGGGGGGGTGGAAATTGATAGAAAGTGTTTGTTTTAAGCAGTTATCAAACTTTTGTCCAAACGAGGACAATAATCACCCTGAAACACTGAAAAGAAAATGTACATTTCCCAGCATGCACTGGGCCTGAGTTCAAGGAAGAGTCGGTTGCAGCAGCTGCTGCTGTTTCCTTGGCAGGATAAAGATCTTCTGCACTGCCAGAGACTAAATTAACAACACCTCCTGTAATTAAGCAAGTTTATTGGCCCCCGGAGAGTCTCTTCTCCTCATACGAGTCCCGTTCAGCCTTGTTTATATCCCTTTCTTCTTTTTCTATTTCCTTTAACTAGAGAGGATGTGATCTTTATGATGATTTAACGTAAATGAGTGCTGCTGTTTGCACGCTGCTACGGTCCACACATACACACACACACATACACACACCCTTGTATTATAGCATATTTTTGTCCATGTTAAGAGAAAATACTAGTGCTGATTAATTGGCCAGGATGTTTACATTCACTTCAGCATAAGGGACAGGAGCCATCCAATCCAGAAGACACACACACAAATACACACACACAGATTAACACATTACCAACATATGTGCAGCAATGCAGAGGGACAGAAAACAGTGGCTAATGAACATCAAACGGCTTCAAAGGTTTCTGACTGCACATCTGCCGTCGCACCATTTTGAAGCCTTTTCAATGAGACATTTATCTTTGTAGCAGCTCAGTGACACGTTGAGCCCCAATTTGCTACTGATCCGAACCAAGAGCCGCTGAAAACAGAACATCCTCCTTATCCTGTCCATACCACTTAACACACACACACACACACACACACACACACACACACGTGTGCACCATCTATCCCCCAGCAGCTTATGCAAATATGCCTCCTGTGATGTCACTTCCCTCTATTTTAGGTGAATTTTCCCTCCAGATTCATAACGACAAAACTGTGTAGAAGAGAGAAGAGTAAAACTAAGAAAGGTTGAAGATGCTGAGGAAGAAGAAGCAGCTGCTGGCAGACAGGGTAGTCCCTCCGGGGGGGTCTGCTCTGTAATCACATGATAGCTGGAGGTTGATTTGATGTTTCTATATATAAACACACACACACACACACACACACACACACACACACACACACACACACACACACACATATATATAACTCTGCTGAGGCTCTGCCACAGGTTATGTTGAAATGCACAAATCTAATATGAGACTGAGGGATTTTCTGATCTGATGCAACCAGGTTGGTTGAATAATTATTGCTCTATTCATGTCTGCGGCCAGTTAAGGTTTGAATGAAATTAGAACCAAGCGCAGAATATAAAGTACAGCTGTGGAGTGAAGGCATCCTCCTCCTGTCATCATTTGCATGCAGCTGCGTAGGAAAGCGACAGTTAATAGAAAATGGGTGGATAATTGAAACTTTGATGCATCCGTCCTGGCTTGGTTCTTCTTTTCTCCGCTTGGTTTGTTTCAATCAAGCTAACATGAAAAGTAACAATTTGACACGGTCGGATCGAGTGTTGATGCCATCCTGCGGTGTCAGAACAGTGAAATTAGGCTGCGCTGACTGACACTGATCAATTACGCACTGCGATGCTCCTGACGCTCACAATTATGGCCGTCGGTGTCACAAATTCATCTTATTGGGTTGTATTACATTTTATTGATTCACGATTATTGCTTAATCACCAAATACGCGACGCTCTGCTCCCTATTCTGCCCTCCTCCAGCACCTCTGATGTTTGACCCTCCTGCATGTTGTGTGTGTGAGCGTTCATCCGAAAGCTTTAAGGTGATTCAGACGATCCTCCCGTTGGGATTCTTCTGTGCTGTCGTGGGAAGGGGGTCAACCCTGGGGTTCTTGGTTTTTTTGGACTTCCTGTGTTTTAGTGGCACGTGATTTTGTGTTCTTGTCATGTTTTCCGTCTGCTTTGTCGTTGCCTTTGTCTCTTATTCTTCCCTGATTACTAATTGCCCCCCCAACTGCACCCCCTGATGATAAAGATGTGATTTTTGTGGTTCCTTCCCTTCCCCCTCAGCTCGTCAGATGTCTCGTGATTATATTAGATGTTGACTTGTGTAATCACTCATTATTCCTCTGGCTTCCTTCTGTTTCATGCCCTGTATTTCCTATACTGATCCTGATCCAGAATCAAGCCCACCCTTTGGGCCCAGCCCAGCCTCCTGTGTGGGGCTCAGACACCTTGATGGGAGTCACCAGATTACACCCAACTGTGTTACCATAGAGATGCAAGCGGTAAAGGCGATTCTTTTTAACTGCATTGACATTTCCTTCTTTTAAGCTCAAAGGCTTCGCCTGTTTAGATCCCAGTGTTAGCATAGAGGCCAGATGGCTGCAGAATATTTGTAAAAAATAAACTATTTGTACAAACCAGGATGGTAACATCTGCCATGCTGCTCTAACTGTTCTCCAACAGGCAGCTCCATTTTTGGCTGCTTTGAAACACGACAAACATTTCTGAAAAGTGCAACATGGTAACATTGGATGGACGTAATCTGCAAAAACAACATGATTTGTGTTGGAATCAAGCCAGAACAAATACAGTTTGTGTCTGTGTTTTTCTTCATGACATGCATGTAGAACACTGACGTGCTGCTCTAACGCAGCTCCACTGAATCCTGACAGTTACTTGGAGCTAAATTGCAAAAAAAAGAGGTAAACATCAGTTCATAGAAGAACTTTGGAGCAGATAAGGAAGAACTAATTACCTTTTTTATGCTGAGGGAGCAGGGGATGTGTTTAGGCAGCAGCACTGCAGGTAAAGGTTTCCTCTCATCTGTTTTGGCAGTTTCTCTCAGCAACTTCTTATTTCTTTTTACTTTTGTCTTTCTGTGACTTTTTCCTGAACCCTCCTCTCTCTCTCCCCTCTCTATCACTCTCTCTCTCTCTCCCTTCGTGCCAAAGTGGGTGAAGTATTCCGGGGGGAGAAAATAAGCCTTTCTGATTCTTTAGTGGTCTCTTTTTGATTCATTTCTCATCCTCTGAACTTCTTGGGCCTGGTTTGCCTTTAAAGTGGACTGAGGTCTTCTAATCCACGATACTCTTACCTCCTTATTTCAGCTCTTATCATCCTCCCCCTCCCTGTGACAATAATACAGGGTTTTCTCTCATCTCTCACCCCAGACGGAAAATATGTGTGTAAATTAGATGATGCAAGAAAACACTCAGCTTTTGCAACCGCAGATATTGGATTTGAGTTGAAGTTGAAGTGTCGACATCAGCTTGTCACAAGAACAAAAGAGCGCTGGCCTCCGCAGCTGCTGCTGCTGCTGCTTCTGCTTCCTGACCAGCCTGTGTGGGAAAACTAGAGCTGAGCCGGTCGGATAAACGCCCGGGGGAATTCTCTCTGTTGCAGCAGCCTCAAAAGATGAAAAAGGGAAGACTTCTCTAAATTCAACTCTTTGTGAGGATTCTTATTGATATGTGCTGTTAGACAACTCCATCATGCATCCGGCACAGACAGCCAGAGTCGGCTGGATTAACGGGAGCTCGGCACTGGCTCTATTTTTCTCTTTATGAGGCCAAAGAGAAAAGGGTGCTGGCCAAATTCCTGAACTAATAAATAAATGAATGTCACAGGGAGAAGGGAATGCTAAAATGAGCTTTTATTCTTCCTGCTGCCCTCCCCTCTGAGATGGTTTCACAGGAAAATGATCCATCTCTGATGCCAGCTGAGCTCTTAAGCTGCACATTTCTGATGCTTTTGTTACCTGCTCTTCTTTCCTTCTCCTCTTTGTTTCCTTGTCTGTTACTGACCGCCGAAGGTTGTCTCTTTCCCCTCTGTCTTTTATCTTTGCATTTCCTGCATCTTCTTCTCCTCCCTGACAGTTATCTCTATTGTGGGAGAGCTTCACAGTTGTGCACCCTGGGCTCCACGAGAACAGCACAGCCAGCCATCCGCAGACACGTCAAAAATAAAGCTGCTTTTCTGAATATTCCCAGGTCTTCTGCTTTCAGAGGTGACGTTTGCAGAGGTCTTCATTGGCTTCTTTTATTTCCCACAAACACTGTAGGCTGTAACTGGGTCATGTTTCGGAACCGCTGAATTGTGTCCTTCTGAGGTTGGTAAAGTCAAAGTGAAGACATCAGCCTGGCTGCAAACCTTCCCCGAAGCCTCAGTGTGGACGCTGTCACGCTTCAGGGGAACCATGACAACAGTCATCACCATCACACAACAGCATCCCACCAAAGCCGTGAGACCAGAACGTTTAAGAGCAAACTGACAACGCCAGCATATGGGACTGATTTGATTAAAATGTATGTGTGAAGATATTTAGTTAACAGTGGGGTGTTGTTGCTCTGTGTCGAACTGTTTAGGACTTTACAACACGAACAGGCAAAAAAGGCAACGTCGATGCGCCACAACAGGACAGCACATTGACAAACACGGGAAATCCTCATTGGACTGAATTTAATGTAAACGTGCATTCAGAGCACTTTACATTCACCCGTTTACTCACGAACAAGATTTAGGAATAATTAGCGTTGACTGAAGCTTTGGGGTGGATTCAGGATTCAGCATCTGCTCAGGGACACTTGTGTTTAAGGTATAATGTATGGAGAAGAGACGGACTGTTTCAACACTTTTTGTGTGTATTCATGTTGTGTAATAAAATCCCCATTTACACGGTATACACACACTCAATAACGTGTCAGGACGTGTCCATCTCAACGTGACATGAAGTGAAAATGTGGATAGATGCCAAACAATGTGGGAATAGAAAAAAACAACAGAAAAGAAACTGTTAAAAACTGTAACTTTTATCTCTTTCTTTCAATAAATGAAGCGCTGGCAGGCAGGATAGGGATGGGAGGACTGTGAATTAAAATCAGTGGCCATAAGCAGAGGAAGGCGTTTGATCACAGGTTCTCCCCAGAGTTCCTCCTCATCTCTGATACTCCTCAGCCAACAGAACCTTTTGGCTGAGTTCAGGAATTTTTAGCGAGCTCCAGAGGGAATGCATTCCACACATAAACACAGGAGAGAGATAACATATAGTATCCAGTGAAGTGCAGAAACCTGCCCAAATCTATATGATTCACGTTGATGCTGGATTGGCAGTGGAAACAGGAGAGTGGTTGAAGTACCTCGGAGCCCCTTCCCCCCCGAGGGCCGGAAAAGGTAGACGGATTGACGGGAAGGCAGAAAGGGAGATAAAGGTGAGATAAAGATGAACAGGGGGAGAACGGGAGCATCAAAGTGTGGCAGCTGGTGATGCAAAATGCAGAGAAATGTCGGCCCTAAAATAAAGACGCAGGGGAAGAAAACTCCATTTGCCTTGAATAAATGGAATAACAGAGGAGGAAAACCTCTGATATCTAAAGAGGTTTACTTCATAGAGTGTCTGGACTAAAACACTTTTTCCAACAAAGGAAACAACCAAACTTGATCTTTTCCAGCTCTTTGTTTCTTCGAGTCTCGTCAGTAAATGAACAGAAGTCTGTGGAGGTCCAGTGGGTCGTCCTCTGATGGGAGGATTGCTGGTTTGATCCCAGTCTCCTGCAGTCATGTTCTAGCATACTCTGATGAGATAATGAAGCCGAAACCCTCCCTCCCTGACGAAGCCATCAGTGTTAATGTACAGAATGTGTGGAGCGCTTTGCTATTGTAAAGCTCTGGGAAGCTCCGCATGAATGTTTCACATCTTTAAATGACGGATCTGGTGCATAAATACACTTTCACACAATGTCAAGCCATGGCGGGGGGGGACAAAGTGATGCTCGCAAGCCCACACTTCCCAGCGGCTGCACTGGTTGGTGCACAGAGCAGCCTGTATAAATTAAAAATTTGAATGCTTCAGATTTATTTTCTGTCCTATTGCCTCTTCAGCAGAAACAAATTTAATACAATGATCTTGAAAAATGCAAATATTTCATTTAAATTTTAAAACAAAGTATGTGTTTACCTAAGTAAACAAGGTCAAAGTGTAATTAATTCATCTGAATTAATCAGCCATTTTCTGTAGCAATTAAATTCCTTTTTTTGGTAATTATTCAGTCCAACTAACATTTGACAACGTTAATGAGGACAGACGCAATGATTGACAGAAAGATGGCTGAACTTTGTACGAACTGAGACGTTATTGAGGCTTCAACATTATTGAGGCTTCAACATTGTTTCAGCGTCTCGCTTCTGGGGCGCTGGTTTCAAAAGAGTTCTCTCAGCCTCAAACTGGTTTACATGGTTTGATCCGCCCCCCCCTTATCTCATCCAAACACCTGTAACAAAAATCCAGTGAAGTGTGAACGCACCCAAACACAACGACATGACCTCTGTGTGAACCTCCGACGCCGTCACGCTTGACACGCTCCTTTACTGACACTCAAGACTTGAAAGGGAATTTGGAATTTCTCAAAACAGAATTTCTCCTTTGTTATTGTTCCGACCGTCAAAAAGGTCAAGTAAATACGGGAAACACACTTTCTTCCATGTACAACACTTCTTCTGTGACCTCCAACCACATCAGACAAACAGCAGATGCACAAACACACACACAGCTGCGGGTGGGGGCTAAGCAGAGTAAACAAAGGGGAGGATGGATGATGGTTGTTTGTCTGCGGAGCGACAATTAATGCTGTCGATAGCCATTAGGGAGAGAGTCGTACTGCTGGACCCAAACTCAGGTGATGCTGCCTCCCAAACAGTTCAGTCAGGATGTGACATTACCCCAACATGGCTCATTCCTTCCTGCATTCACAAAAACATACAAGGACCTGAATTCTTTTCCCATGAGCAGAAGCTTTTAAAACTTTTAAAAACTCCCATCATTCCAGCAGTTTTACACGTTTCATTTCAGGGACTTTAAGGTGCATCTACAACCGTGAAACCAAGTAAAAACTCATTTATGAGAACAGATGAATCAATAAAACCAACCCACACATTTACTTCCGTTCTATTGTCCATAACATAAAAGACTTATTGAGCATGTACAAATTACATTTAATGAGTTTATAAAACCCCTAAAATTCTCTGAAAATGAACCGGAACTCTGGGCCAAAACTCTGACACAGATGAAAGATATCCTCATCAAAGGGGGGTCCATTACAATGTATATGCATCTACGTCATTATGCATCTGGAAGATGTCTGGAAGCTAAAGCGAGGTGAGCCCAGTGGTCTGCAAGAAGGTCAGGATCTCCCAGACAGGTGGACTCAGGTGGAAAGCAGCTTTCAGGCTCTTTAATCAGTCCAACATGCCAGAAGCAGACAAAATCCACAGGAGAGGTACAGAACCAACAGAGTAAATCTCCAAATTCAGTAAAACCACTCAAACAAGAAGACAAAGTGGGAGGATAGGGACAGAAGACCTGGTTTATATAGACAAGAGGGCGGGGCGTCAACCACACACAGGTGAGACACATGAGGGAAACTACCTGTGGCAGGAAAAGAACAAAGGGAGGAAGTAAGTTTGGAGATCATGTTAAAGGACGAGACTATCAAAATAAAACAGGAAGTGAAAGAAACAAAACCGATTTAAACCCTGTAATAGATGGAATGATGGAGATGGAAGAGCAAAAGGGTTCCAGAACAGATCAATGTCTGGTCAACATCTGCAACTTAAAACTAAAATATTAGAATGCAAATTATGAAAATGGCAAATCAACAAAGCATTGAAATGAGCACATGACTCTTATTTATTTTCCATTTGAAAAACCACTGCAGCTGTTTAAAAGCCAACATTTGTTTTTCCCTGATCGGTGCCAAAAGCATCCCAAATCAGTGTGCACACAGACGTCCATAATGAGATGCAGCCAAAATCCCAGCTTTGATTAGTTTAACATCGATTTAATGTGTGCAGGTCGTTCGAGGAGACAGCTGATCTGATGGGCTTTGGAACGGAGTCACGATAAAAACTGAATTCTTATAAATACCGCTGTGTTCGCAGGACGGAGCTGCGGGCAGGTGGGCTCAGAAGCGGGCGGGTGTCCTCAGTCTCCTTTACAGTCTCTCAGGGGACATGATTAGACTGCGCGCACACAAACACACACTCACCTGGGGCCTCCGTTATCAGCAGCCGTCTAAATGCCAAGTCACCCAGCTAACCATGCAGAACTAACACTCTGCTGACAACGGCGCTGCGTGCTGTGCTTAACGCTGAACTCCACCTCACAGAGTGCGTTTAGACTGTAGTGTTGCGGCGGCACCAGTGATTAAATGCCGTGAGTCTCGGAGTGTGTGCATGTGTCTGTCATGGTAGAATATTGCAGGCCAGCGGGACAGAAAGTGCGTTAGGGCCGGGCGTCTCTGCATGGAGCAGCGTAGGGGGCACGTGTACAGCAGCCTGCTTGAGGGCTGGAAAGACTGCTGTTACTGTAGAAGGTCATTAAAAACAGGCGCTGAGCCGGTGGGTCCACTTTAGGCCTCGTTATGCTCCGCTCAGCATCGTGGAGAGCTTCGTGTTTCCTACACGGATGAGGTTCGTCATTTACGCTTCAGCGGTCGTCTGATTCGCCGGGCAACTTCCCCAGTTTTGATCCAAGAAAACCAGTTTAAATCACCCTGGTCACAACAATGGAAGTTACAAAGTAAAGTCGGCCTGCGTAGGTTCTGCGGCGCCTCATTGTTACAATTTTTGGGAGATGCAGGACGTGTGCAGGTGGTGCAATACCTACAGAACTCCCCCCACCCACCGATCACCCATAAACTACGCAGACGGAGAAGAATAAACTGGCATTTGGAAATGCAGGAGCGGGAACTGAAATCTTCTTTAAAAAAATGTTCCTCTCTAAAGCAGGAAGTGGATTTCTGTTCAGCTCTGCTACAGTCCACCAACAGGGGGCAGCAAATTCATGTTATGTTGCATCACATTGTCATGGTAACAGCTGCTAATTAGCAACAAAAAATAATAGCAATAAAATAATATTTGGATCAGTTATGGGCACTTTGTCTTCCTATTCCTCTCACATCTTCTCAAATGCCTTAAACTGCTTTTATTTAAAGTAAAACCTCAGTTTAATCAAAATGTTTTTCGCGGTTATTGAGAGGAAAAATGTTTCATCTTCCTCCTAAAAGTGGCTTTAAAAAAGAATCGCCAAGGCCATGATTTATGTTCTTAGCATGATTCCCTGCAGACCAACGTGGGCATGATTAGATGTTATAACAGGGCCCATCTTTACAAATGAGGCCACTGGTGCCTGAGTCTCCATCCTAATGAGTCATAATGAGCATCCTAATTTGTAGCAACAACAGCTAATCCAAAGGAGTAAAGCAAAATAAAATGAGCTCCTAAGTGAAGGCGTCGCCCCACAGCACCCAGCATCATGGGCCATTTTGTGGCTTTAGGCAGGACTGTCCCCAGTAGGTGGAACAGTCTCACGGAGCGACGGCAGAGATGGCGAAGGGCCCTTTGAGGCTGCGGCGGCTAGATTGAATTAAAGCTGGATTAATCCCTGTAGAATTCCTGTCATTCTTCCAAGCAACACGAAATCCAAATCAAATTACACAAACAGGCCCCCTCCCCAGCTCCCACCACCACCGCCACCCATACATGCATTTTAAATGCGCCTTGTGTACTTTAGCTGTATGTTTCCGCTCTCGCCTCATTTTCCGTGTCTCTTCCTGTCGTTCTCCACCACCTAATCTGTTGATCTGTCGCTCCGCTTAGACAAGCTTTCGTTCCTCTCCCGCTGGGACCGACGTGATGATGTCAGAGACCAACCATACTTCCTGTGAGGAATCCTTAAATGACACACGACTTTGGGTTGACCGTCAGATTCTTGCTGTCAGTCACCGACATTTCTAATAATAATATTCATAATAATAGAATAATAGTTGTCTCCCTCCTCCAGTTGCGTTGCCCCGTCTGAGTGTTGTGGTGTGAAGAATGATGAATGATGAGACTCATGAATAGTGATTCATGTTGTCATTTACAGGCTGATAACAATGAAATAAATCAGACAATCTGATCTGGAATCAGACCGACGCAGGTCTTCTGGATTGCCTTAAATTTACAGCTACCATCCCCATTATTGCATTTTATTTCACCTCTGCTAACCTCAGAGGACAGACAGACAGATGAAAGGATGGACAGACAGATACATTTTTGATGAGTGTTTATCATCTCCAGAAAAAAAACAACTTTAATCTCCAAATCATGTTTTCTCAGCAGACGTATGACGTCACCATCAGTGTAATTTAATCCCAGTGGATGATGTCATTCCAGGAAGTCTTTTGGACCTCAGGGGGACTTTTGTCCTCCGCTCAAGTCTCTGTGTTTTTAACAAAGACGGATCAAGGAAGAGTGACGGACGTAAAGCGGATCTCAGCCTGGGTCACTGCTGGTCTCTTCAGTTTCTATAGTGACCCAATCTGGTCCTTTAATCTGTCAAATGTTAATCCATCATCCCCAGACTCACTCCGCAAATCTCCAGATATGAACTCACAAACCAGTTTCTATCTAAACAAACCTTCATATACAGTATGATACACATAGAATATATCTGTATATGTATGTATCTGTTGATTGATTGATTGATTGATTGATTGATTGATTGATTGATTGATTGATTGATTGATGCATCTTTAGCATTTATGGGCCATTGCTGCTTGAAATAGCGCAATATTATTAAACAGGCCTTTAAAAAAAATATTGTTCATTTGTCTCACAACAAACCACTTTGATGGATCAGGTCAGTCGGTGGACAAACTGTTAACGGGATCATGCAGGATTCTAATGAATTAAATCCATTAATAAATCTTTGCATTCAGCATTATGTGTCAGTTCATCTTGTAATTGTTTCAGGTGGAGGAGAGAAGGTGGAAGATGCAGGAGCACAGTCAGTGTGTCCAATCAGACCACAACAAGGAAAAAAGAACCAACAAAGGAACAACAACAGCTTCTCTGGTCTCATCAAAGCCAGACTGAATGTTTCCATCAAGAAACACTCAGGACCTCAGACTGGGCTCAGAAGGTGCATTCTCCAAGCCTGTAGTCACACGGCCAGAGCAACACAGGGTGGTTGAGGGACAACCCTGGGAATGTCCTGGAGTTGCTCGTCCACAGTCCTGACTTGAACCCAAACAAACAACTACAGAGACACCTAAAATGATCAGAACTTCAGAGAAGAAGAGCAGAATATTCCAGGTCCAGCAGCTATGGAGGCTGTGAATGCTGCCGACGATGTTTCAACTAAGTGCAGAGTAAAGATTTTGAATAAATATATACATTCACATGTATCTCTAAAAGCACACCTTGTTAAACACATCTTCAAATCTAAAACAAGAAAAACAAAGAAAACAAACCTTCAGATCAGGCTGAGTTGGGAACTGTGGTGCTTCTAATCATCACAGGCTCGTACACAGGCTCAGCAGTCAAACAAGCTCTTAAAGCAAAATAAAACAAGGTCGCTTACATGTCGCAGTCTTTCTAAAAGCACTTACGGCTGCTCCGCAACATGTCTCTGGTCCTGCTCCTGTCAGCAGCTCCCACAGAGATGAGTAGAGCAGAACAAAACCAGAGCGTTTATTCCACGTGGCCGCTTTATAATTAGCTGACAAACTGAGAAGAACTCTGATGAGAGAATGAAGCAGTGGATTAAGGACCTTCTCTACTTACCAGCCGTGACCACATGCTCCACAGAAGAACCTCACACGAGCATACTCGTGTCAAACAAGCGTGTGGCTACACACACACTCACCTTAACCTTGCCTGGCCGCCACAGTGCTGCATGACTACTTGCTCTTGACGACAGTCTAATTGGTAATTATTCTCACGCCCTCCTCCTGGGAACCAGGAACCCTAATGAAAGCGCTTTGGTGTCTAGAACGCAGACAGCTCTTTAGTGTGCACGTGAACGGGAACGCATAGCGCAAACACACACGCAGCAGAAACCACCAGGTCTTTGAGGTCAAGTGGCAAGCCGTGGGTTAAGGATTGATGAAAATCAGCAGTTATGGGATAATGAAGTCGACCCTTTGGAGCTGACATTGACCCGCGCACAAACAGTGAATCAGTGAAACAATGTTGATGATTAATAGAAAACGAGTCATGCATGAAATGTGCAGAAGAGCTGCTGTAATTATGTGTTTAGTGGTTTCTAAAAAGATGGAAAAGAAGCATGAAGGATCTGGAAGATTTGACTGGTGCCAGGCTTCACTACCAGGAAGGTTGGAAGCTTCTCCAGGTCCGGGGTGAAGGCTGATCACCAAGTCATTAAAAAGACATCACATTTGATGCTGTAGGTTAATTTAGTGACTTATAGTCCAGTAAAGCACCAGTGGACAAAGGGGAGTAAGGAAGACGCACTTTTGTCTTCTAAAGACGAGCCCATCATTTCTTCTGCTCCCCATAAAACAAACTTAGAGGAGAGGGTGCGCTGTCTTTTCTTCTGCTCTCAGTGAAAATTAGGAATAAGTTACCATTTACAGTGACAGAGAGATAAACATCAGCATTGTTACCATTTGGGTTTTAGATGTTGGGTCTGGGTCAGCAGGTGAACAATTCATGTCAAATTTAAATGAAACTTTAAATATGGAACCTCTGGGTGTCACTTAACTGAGCTCAGGTTTGGTTCACAGTCTTATTCAGCACCGCCACCATGTTAATCTGATTATATACCAACATTAAATGAGATGAAATTGGAGCAAACATTAAAAATGAATGCAGGAACCAACAGTGATCTGGAAGTTTAGCCCTGTTAAATTGTAGATGAGGCATTGCCAATGAGGTTGTAGGTGGTATAGCAGCAAAAACATGCATTCTGCATCAGCCAAAAAACAATATGGAGCTCATGAATAATATAGAAGCCCGTAGGCAGGCTGCAAGAGACAAATGAAGACCTGCGTGAAGAGGGGGAGGAAGGAAAGTCAAGGAATAAAGAGACCAAAAAAAGGAACAATCCTCAGCAGATCACAACGACTGACACCGTTTCCCGTGGAGGTCAAATCTAAAGGGGCCATGAGGCCACATCAGTGAACCGTTGTTACGGCCCAGATGTGTAGCATATATGCAGTAAAACATCTGGACTTCTCTGACTGACATGCAAACTGCATGACAGCTCCCAGATGCCTGCACAGGCAGCATTATTCTGCCATTTATTACCCCTCAGGGTGCCATCCTGCACCAGCAGAAACATGGCAGCTTCCCTCTTTCATAAAAGTGAAGGCTGCCCCCATTAATATATTTATATCTGCACGGGCACCTTGTTGAAAGCGTTTCCTGGGAGATTTCAAGCTATATGAGCTTATTTCTGATGTGTTAGATAACTGAACCCCCCGCCCCTTTTTAGCATCTTTTCTCCTTCCCTCATTTTATCCCGTTCCTCCACAGCACGGAGAAGGAATTTCAGCATTTGGGGTTCAGACAGCGGGCAACGAGTCTTGAGGACTAAAAGTTTCCTTTTCAATCATTTAGTTTTAGGAAAGTTTGAGTGAACCCACTCACAGCCCGGAGACACAGAATGTGATAAGAAGGCTCCGTGGCTGGTATCTGATAACCAGGCTGCATAAACACAGAGGGAGAGCAGCCCACACCAACCGATGCAACAAGCCGTCCACTTCTGCAGCTTATTTTACAGCCTCAAATATAATCACGCTTTATTTCCTGCAGCCCAGCCTGACTGACGTCCACCAGCGGTACGCCCACGTTCTCCTCTGTATCGCTTCCACTTTCTCCTCTGAAAACGTCTCCACAACTATGAGAAGTTACAGAGCACCTCAAGACTTTTCAGTTCCTGGAGTTTGGAGGTTTATCTCAGCAGCGAGACGGCAAATACGGACAAATATTTATTTTGCACTCTAGCGTCATAAATAAAGGGGAAATTGTCTATCTGAACATCACGATATTGCCACTGGCTGAGATCTTCTGGTGGTGGTCCAGAAGCCTGAGGGAGATAAAAGTGGCTAGTGGTCACCGTACGTGCGCGATCAAATGCGATTTTAGAAAAACCCCCACAAAAATTCCATTTATTTATGTTATAATTCTTTAATTGCCAGCTAAAAGACTGCCCTTATAAATAGCAACGGGACGGTCCGGGACATTGAAATGAGCCAGCAGCTGCATTTAAAGCTGCAGCTCGTTGTGATCGATTGGGAAAGGAAAGTGGAGGTGCCGACAGTTATGGGAATGTTTCTCTTCCCGGTTTTCCATGGACGACTGTGAACTGGATTCTATTTTCTTCCGCCGGCGTTCACCCCTCTTGACCCTCTTCGTCCTTGTTCCTGTTCTAAGCGCTCTCGTAACTCCAAAAACAGAAAATATGATCATTTTGTGTCCGACCCCTGTGGTTTATACGGTGCCGGGCTAAAAGCATTTCACTTTGCTGCTGCGGCCATCAGGTCAATGTGGATTATGGGCAGGATTATTTTCCCAGCTCAGGCTCTAAGACTGTCATGTGCTGGGGTGGCGATGATGGAAGGTGACAGAGGTGAGACCAGGACGCGCCAGCTCCGTCCACGTGAGTCCACCTGCCCTTGGCAACATTTGCTCAGCAAATGAGAGCGTGTGTTCTGTCATCAGCCCGCGCTCCTGTCATGGGAATTCTTCCAGATGTGGTTTATCACGATCAAAGGGAACGACAACAGATCATCCTCAGTGCTTGAGGGGGAAGGCTGAAACGTCCAACATCATCATGGACTATTATTAATTGATCTCTCATCACACATTTCAGTCGACACCTGTTGTACAACCAGTTCGAACTCAAGTTTCAGTTCATTAAATCCCAGGTTGTGATGAACAATGCTGTTGAGAGGAAACATCTGCTAGTTTTATGTAAGAGGACCCGCTTCCACGTGAGTCGCATCGGTCTGGGTTCATCACAATCATCTCTGCCAGACCGACAGGCGGGATGGTTCTTTGTGGTCAACAGTGCTTTTCTATGATGCTACCATTGGTGTTCTTTGCTTCTGGTTTATTTATAACCTCCAGGATGAGTCAGAAATATGCTCACATGCTAATTTTGGTAGATTTCTGGGAAGGCTCAATACTGAGGATGGCGAGATTCACCGATTGATATTGGTGGTCCGATACAAACGCCCGTGATGCATCTACAGCGGTAAAATCACAGATACAATTTAGAGGTGAATTTGTGGCGCATCGCTTGTAGCCTGGTAAATTCCACGGTTAAATCAGTTATATGTAAATCTATCTCCTGCCTGATGGTGTTTCTGAGGTCGCCTGCATGCACCGTTGGAGGAAAACCACAGCGAGAGCGATGCACAAATCAAATATGCAGCAATATTTGAGCTTTTTCAAACAAGGTCAAAATTGACGTAACCTTTGCCCTGTGGCTATCAAATACGCCAGTATAAGTAGTAGAATACACGTTACAGAAATCCAGCTGAGTGAGAGCAGCTCTTACTGGCCTCCAACAACAGTTTTATTTTTGCATTTAAATCTTTAAGATGCTACTTGATTTTCACTCTTGTTCAAGGGAATTACAATATTTTGTCCTCACTATTCAGTCAACTAAGCAGTCTGGCTAACTAACAGTATTACAATTAAAAGTGACTGCTCTGCCTTTACATACTGAATTAGGTCTTTTTAAAAAATAATTTATTGGTTTGCTCCATAAAAACAACAAAAAAGGATCCCTCAGGTGTATTACAATACTGAGGTAAGAAACCTTAATTGGGCTGATAAACTCTCATACTGTCTGTATGGAACTGGATCACATCCTACTGAACCGAATCTCTTTGAAATGAAGCCTTTTTTTAATCAAATAATTTTTAAATGATAAATAAGATCAAAGAAAAATGCTACCTCTGTGCTTCCGAAGCATGACAAAAGGTTTTGTAACGCTTTCCAGAGTGATAGATGTTAATGAGTTTGCTCTTGGATTTTTTTGGATTGCTTGCTGTGATTTGATCTTTCAGGGTACCAGATGCTGTCAGACAGGTTCTGTTTAACCCTCTGTGCCCTGAAACCTTGAATGCTTTTGCCTTTAAATACCACTTCCAATAATTATAACCCTTTTCCCAGCAGGATGTCACCTAAAAGATCTGAAAATTGCTTTTTCAACCTATTTTATTACGCAAAAACATCGGATCTGATAACTTCTTCTATAACAGTTTTTGGTCAACAACGACTCAGAAACAAACCGGGTCTAAAGGCGTACAGGGAGCTACACCGGTGCTTTGTCTTCCCAGGGTCCCAGGAGAAATCAAATTACATGCACTGGCGCAGATTTTCTTATTGTGTGTTTTTCTTTATGCTGCTGCCTTGTGCAGCTTTCTGGCTGCCACCCGTTACCATGGCAATAGCAATTTCTGGCAACACTTTAGATAAGTAAACATACAACGCAACTATTAATACCTGCTTACTATTGTGTGTTAGCAGCATATTGATGCTTCTTTGTTCAATGCAAAGCACTTGTTTGTGACATTATCCTGACCACATTTTCTATTCATTAATTAAGAATTCACCAACTATAACCTCCTAATTACTGCTGATGCATTGGCTATATGGACGTTGTTGTTCAATATTTATGGCCTCAATAGGATTTACTGGTAACACCTTTGATTAGGGTCCAGATATTCACCATAAACTACCTGCTTATTAAGAGAAAATTTATTAGTCATAATGAGGAATATGTGTACCCTAAACTAAAGTGCACCACATTTCTTCATTTACCAGGTTGGACTGTAACTACTTATGATATAGGGATGATGTATAAAGTATACGTCTAACATTTTATTTTAAATGCAGTCTTTTCCACCACTGTGTATGAATGTCATGTGCTGAACGGCAGCCAAACAGGTGGCAACTGTGACAGAGAAGGCTAATAAGCCTTTAAGGTTTCACAGCAGGGGGGCTGTGCTCACTGTCTCACCACCCGCAGGGTGTTGACATGTCCACTGCGGTCCCCCCCAGGTTGTCTTGTGTGTGTGTGTGGGGGGTGTGTGTGGGCGCGGGAGTGTGTGTGTGTGTGTTGGAGGGGGGGGGGTTGGTGTTGGTAGGCGGGTGTGAAGACGCAGGTCTTAATTCTGCCCTGTCATGCTGCCAGCAGGAAGTGGAGGGGAGAATTCATGAATATCGATCATCTGGCATCTCTGTGGGTGTTTTGGTGGTGGCGGTGAGCTGCGGAGCTCAGATTGATGCGCTGTCATCCTGCTGTCGCAGTGAAGAGAAAAAGCCAGTCGGAGCTGCGTCAGTCTAAGCCAGAACAGTCCCAAGAGGTCCAGAGGAAGGAGTGTTTGCATGTGGCATTGATGGATAGTCGTTCTTAAGTGTGGAACATTAATTGGAGGTGTTCTGCAGGTAAAATCAAGGACACAGTCACTTTATTCTGATGGAAACTGAGAACAAAGGTTACACACACACACACACACACACATGCATGATGATACACACATGAAGATATGAAATAAAAACTACTGTTTACATTGTGACAATCAAATTGTTTTGGCTCCTTTGTAGGTCATTTAACTTAAATCTTGTCATCAATCATAATGCTGTATAATAAAAGCTTAACATTTGTCATGATTCCCATTTGGACACTTGATTCACGTGTTTGTTGTTACCTTTGAAAATCAAATATTAATCAATTCGCCATTTAGTTGAAGTGCAATTTTTGAAGCCCCCCTCACTGTGTTGTTAAATACCATATTCTTAGAATGGGATGTTGAATCAATGGACCGCCTGAACAGAAAAGGCCTCCACTAATGGCCTCGGTGGTGCCGGGGCACAGTGCTGATTTCATCTGGGAGAGCAATTTCATGTTTTTTAAAAAGCAAAGGCAAATACGAAAAGCACCAGAACACCAAAATTATCACACGTTTGTAGCAGTGATCAATTGTCGGAGGTTTGTTTACTGAGCACTATGCATTGAGTGGTTGCTCTATTCACTGGAGTTTATTCAGTTTCTCAACAGATGAAGGACGGAAGCCGAGGCCTTATTAAACCCTCCATCACAACACACTTTTTCTAAGACCCACTTGAATTTATTTTTTCATTTTTTGCTCTAAAATAGTATACGTACATCACTGCATTTTTAAAGGTAAAAGGAAGTTCTTAAAGGAAATAGAACTATTTCAATGAAAATTAAAGCTTAACACATAGTTTTGTGACCACTTTTCAGCTCAGTTAAACAGCAAAGATTTAATAATATTACACAAATACTCATTAACAAGAGGAGTGGTGTTAATAACACATTATATAACCACTGAAAGCCCATAAGTTTAATCTCCATCAAAGCCTCACTGGAATACTGGGGATGCTCCTGCAGTGACTGCCAGCTGTTAGCTCAATAAATGTGACCGTAAAAAAAAGAAACGTGCCATGAAAAACTGTTACACCAGAAGAGAGCCAACCCACAAGCGTCGGCACGGAAGCCAAGCGGCTGTCTGCAGAGTACAGTGGGATCAGGCAATAGACGTCATGTTGGAAGTGGATCATACGTACTGCTGCCATGCCCTGCTGTGGCTAAGGTCCGATATCTTTGTGAGGTTAACAGATGTAATTCTCCAGATATGGAATATTTCTGAGGAACGAGCATCTGAAAGTGTCTCAAATAAAGACTGAAACCCCAGCAAACTCATACAAACCAAATAAATCAAATGGCCGCTAAGGCACCGGAAGCTTATTCCCAGGCATGGGAAAAGTCAATTTTCCAGGCAAAACATTTCATTTCTCCAGGTTTATTTTCCATTAGTAAGCAGACAAACAGATAAGAGGTTGCTTGTTTGGTTGACTTACACCTGCCTACTCACTCACCTATGCATATGGATCCTGGCGCCCTGAGAGACCGGCTGCTTTCATGAAAAAAATACACCCAAATAAGCCCAAACTAATCAGGATGTGCCCTTAAACCAAATAACAACCAAACAAACATTCATATTCAATCTCAGAATGTTCAAAATGAGCGAGCGGCTCCGACCACTCATATATTACTTGTTCATTATGGGCATACAGATTAGGCCCAGACGGGCATCTCGAGGATGCGGCAACACATGCATCACTAATCCGATCTCTGGTTTAATGAGTAGCATTAAACGATGCTTGTGCAGACACTCAGTTTGCATCTAAAGTGCCGCTCCTTCTCCATGGCTCCCGTGGAGGTTTTCTGAGCACATATGGCCAATTTCTTTCCAGAAAACCAAGTGTCACCCAAAAAAACCCAGCAAACAAGAGCAGCGACGCACATCAAAAGACAAAACGGGGTGATTGTGTTGCTCGCTGCCTTCTGTTCCAGCTTTACTTCTCTCTCATATCACCTTCAGCCCCCCGGTGCGTTAATCTGTGATTCTAAAGACATCTTTTTCTTGGATGCCTTATGAATGATTCATGAGTGTAGCAGAACGGTGGTTTGAAATGGGGTGCAGAGCTGCAGAAGTCCTGCTGTGGCTGATCACTAGGCTGAATAGCATCAGCAGCATTTTACGTACGACCACATACTCGCCTCCCCTCGCTGCCCTCAGCGAGCGCTTCGGTGTCTTAATAACCTCCTGCCAGTGTTTGTTGAAAGGGTTTAAAAGGTCACAGCTGCTCTAAATGATTGCTTTTTGTCCAATGAAAATCAGCCAATTTGTTTTTCTCTGCAGTTTGGCTTTATGTCGGGATTTCTCCCAAAATCTCAGATAATGGAGATGATCCCTGCTGTAACCCTCCTTGAGTCATTATGTTACATGCATATAAAAGAATGAAACTTCCACTCTGGACTAACAAGAACAAACTGTTCTCTCCCGACTTTAGTCGTATTTTTAGACCCATCGATGCAACTTCAGCAGCTGAAACTGTTTCTGCCTCAAAGACCATCAGAACTGATGCAGAGCCTGAAATCCAGCAGAAAGTAAGCAAAATTCCCACAGTTCTTATCCACAAAGAGCCGTGGAAAAAGCACAACAACATGTTTCTGCATCACCACAACAAAAGAGTTATAAGACAGTTATAATACAGTTATTATTTATGAGACAGGAATGCTGCGTGATGTCGTAAAGCACCGTGCACACGCAGGAAGACACTTACTTCTGTCACAGCCTGATGCTTTGTGAACCCGCTGGAAGTCTCCTCGGAGAGAAGCGTCGAGAGGCAGGGTGCGGAACCAGTTTTGGACCCCTTTCAAATAGATACAGAACCTTTGAGTCCGATCATGTCATGAATGGTGTTGGTGCCTTGTTCACTTCCAATAATAATAAAGTCAGGGCAGAGACGGAGTCACCACTGGTGGCACTGCTTCCATCATTGAACCAGTATGCTGCGAAAGCTGCCGTCTTTTACGAGGAACAGTAAAATTTCCCACCGTTTTATTTGGCTTAATAGTCTTTATGATGGCAGGAAGCAGAAGGTGCAGCGCCGTTTGTCACGGACTCACGTTTCACATGCCCACAAACCTGATGACATCACTGCGTCACAGGCTGTGAAACACCTCTATAGAATTCTGCCTCAACAATAAACTACCACGAGACAAAAAAGCTGGCCTTGCCAATGACTCAAATAAATGAATTCTTGGATAAAATAAACAAAACACAAAATGATTTTGAGTCTCTTATAGGCTGACGGGCCCAGTTTTTTTGTTTTTTCCGACAGCTGTGCTGGACAACTGCATTTGTAGTTGTTTGTGAAATCATTGGACAATAATTTAAATGACCGAGGCTTCGGGAGTCAAAATCTTGCTGATTTTCAACATCTGCAGCAGCTGCAAGTTCAGACGAGAACTGCCAGAGTGGATGAGATTGAAATCAGCGTGAATCCTCAAACTGGAAATAAGCTCTCAGATCTAGAGTATATTTAAAATTCATTTGGCTGTTCAGCACCTTGCAGCTCACCCGTTGGTTCCTGACACTGTGTTTAACAATTATATACGTGTGTGTGTGTGTGGGGGGGGGGGGGGACCAGAAAGATGTGAGCCTTTTCTGTGTTGAGGGAAATTACTATTGATGACACACTGTTTCCCTTCTTGCGAGTTGGCTCTCATGAGCTAAACGTGTTATTTCACATTTATGGTTGTTCAGAGGAACGCTGGCACACAAGATGTGAATCTGGAAGATCAGCGTTGCAGCAGAGGAAATAACACTATTTCAATTGTAATAATGCTAATACTTCTACTACTACTACTACTACTACTAATAATAATAATAATAATAAAATAATAATAATAATAATAATAATAATAATAATAATAATATGGTCTATGGGTATCAAATCAAATTAAACTTAGGATTTTGTTCTAAAGACAGTTAGTCAATTCCTTAAATTGATTTATGAATAGAGACACAACTCAATTGCGAGGATGTGTTTTGTATTTGTTGTATTTGTTTCCTGTATAAGACACCAAAACCTAGAAATGGTGCAGATGTGTTTAGTTGCTCATATTTTAGATCAGTACTATATAAAGTAATATAGGAGTTATAGCAAGGGAATGTTTGAAGTGAATCTGTTTGAGCATTTCTCAGTTTTCCATATTTCCATCCAGCGACACTGGTTCCAATCTGGAATATTCCTTAACTCAGTCACATGACATCAGCTCAACGAGGAAGTAAAGTATTTCTGATCTACAGCCCCCACAGAAAGGTCAAAGCTAGAATGGAACCCAGAATCATACTGTTGTGAGATGGCAGCAAGGACCGAGAGGAGAGGAGAGGAGAGGAGAGGAGAGGAGAGGAGAGGAGAGGAGAGGAGAGGAGAGGAGAGGAGAGGAGAGGAGGAGAGGAGAGGACAGGAGAGGAGAGGAGAGGAGAGGAGAGGAGAGGAGAGGAGGAGAGGGGAGGGGAGGGGAGGGGAGGGGAGGGGAGAGGAGAGGAGAGAGAGAGGAGAGGAGAGGAGGAGAGGAGAGGAGAGGAGAGGAGAGGAGAGGAGGAGAGGAGAGGAGAGGAGAGAGGAGAGGAGGGAGGAGAGGAGAGGAGAGAGGAGGAGAGAGGAGAGGAGAGGAGAGGAGAGGAGAGGAGAGGAGAGGAGAGGAGAGGAGAGGAGAGGAGAGAGAGGAGAGGAGAGAAGAGGAGGAGAGAGGAGAGGAGAGAGGAGAGGAGAGAGAGGAGAGAGGAGAGGAGAGGAGAGGAGAGGAGGAGAGGAGAGGAGAGGAGAGGAGAGGAGAGGAGAGGAGAGGAGAGGGAGGGGAGGGGAGGGGAGAGAAGAGGAGGAGAGGAGAGGAGAGGAGAGGAGGAGAGGAGAGGGGAGGGGAGAGGAGAGGAGAGAAGAGGAGGAGAGAGGAGAGGAGAGGAGAGGAGGAGAGGAGAGGAGAGAGGAGAGGAGAGGAGGAGAGAGGAGAGGAGAGGAGAGGAGAGGAGAGGAGAGGAGAGGAGAGGAGAGGAGAGGGGAGGGGAGGAGAGGAGAGGAGAGGATGAAGAGTGGCGAAGCTAGCTGCACGCCTCTGATTTGTGGAGAATCCCTCATTCCCGCTGTTGGATGATGCCTGGACACGGAAAAGATGCTCGCTGAGAAAATCAAAGGCAGCTTGTCCACTGCTGATTGTGAAGGCCAACATTTGTCAGTCATTAGGATGAGAAGTGTCCTCGGTCGTGTTGGAGTGATTGCTGATTGATAGTCGGATTGATTACTCGCGATGTTGTGGGACATTGTTATTGAGCTGAGCCCAGGAGAAGGTGGATGACGCTGTCAGTGAGTTTCATCCAGTCTGAGCTGCCGCAGGAAAAGGGGGGAGGAAGGAGATAGACAGGAAGATAGAGGTCACTGGTTACAGCGCGTCAGCTGTTTCTCTGTAATCTCTCTTGTCAAAGGAGACTGCATTACGCCAGAAAATACCGGAAAACTACATACAACTGTTATTTTTGACCACCAATCACTTTTTTTGACCTTGTCAGTGTCGTATCATGTCTGGCATTAAAAGAAATCAGGCCTCAACATTTTCCAGCCATCTAGTCTGTTAAAACCTGCAGCTGGAGGTTTGTGTAAAGATCTAGATCTCCTGGACCTGCTGGAGGAATAATGATGAGGCACGGTGAGGCAGATCCTGGAGAAAACAAGCAACATTTATTGTGGACATAAATCTTTTTATTAATAGGTTACAAGGACACGTTGCTAAGGTAAGTTGTCAAGGAATAACTATTATATATATCACCATTTAACTTAAATATACATGAGAGTAATACAGTCACAAGTCAAAAATAAATTAATCATAAAAAGGAAGGGATTTGTCTGCTTTGGGGATTTTGTTGAAAGCAGCTTAAGGAAATGACATAACTGAAATATAGAGAAGAGGCAGGATAACTCTCACCTGAACCCCTCTGGGTTCAGGTGAGGACCCTGGCTGATTTCACAGCACACCCCTCCCCCAAAGAATCCACACAAAGACACGTTTTGTCCACTAGCATGTTTAGACCTGAAGCTCTGGAGCTTCCTGTGCTGCAGTTTCCTCTGCAAGCGTCTGTCCCCTGTGGAGGAGATATTTGTACTGCTGCTACTCCAGGCATGAACTTGTCTCTCTGTATAATTCCAATGGGTCTCATACTTTCCTTCCTTAAATCAGATCCAGTGTCGGATCCATTAACCTTCACTGGCGGCAGCTTAATTTCATAAAGTGTAACTACCATCTCTGGACCGATAACAAATTGACTGTATGAAGATGGATGACGTGACAGCTCGCTACAAGTCAGGCCCAAACATCACTTTGACTACAAATACTGGCAGAAAGCATTAAATGACTGCAGGGTTTCGACTTTAACCTGCTTAAATGGTTGATGATGAATAACATGAACGGTTTTTGAGATGGATGCAGCGTAAAGGGCTCCGTCATTTATCCCGGGAGGAAACAGCACGCCGCTGTTGCGCTCTGCAAACAATCACATGCCAGTAAGTCTTCTGGGTTTTGCCCTTTAAATACCTTTTGATAAAGTACAAAACATTCTGCAGAAATTATGATCATTATTACAGCAAATTTCAGCAGCTGCCTTTCATCTCATGTCATTAAAAGAGGTTTCTTAAGTTTTTCCTGACCCATTGGAGGCACCATAATGACAGGCGGGAACACAACTGTGCAGCTTATAAAGTCCTGCATTGGGGAGTTTGGGCTCTAAATAAATTTTATTTTATTTTGAAGAAAAGACAGAACAGATAATGTGGCCACACATGAGTCCCAGTGGAAGTCCTGGTATCGTGTCCTGATGATCAGATGAAAGGTCCACGTAAATCCAGATATTTGCTATTTGTTGTAGGCTGTGGACTGGCCTGACTCTGGGATACCAACCTGAAATAAAACTAGGTGTTATTTAATATTATTTGCGGCTGCCCTTCTGTCTTGTGACCTGTCCACTGTGTGCAAAAATCTAAAATGAATGAATCAGTTGTATTTATACTTTTCTAATCTTTACTCCGCTATTTTAAAGCACAACTAGTCTAAAGTATTTAAGGTCACATTATTTGGTATTTGAGTAAATGTCCTGAGTTCCTGGCAGAGAAAAGCATTTTATATATGAATGTTATTTGAATTGATCTATCATTCTATGCCCAGTAATTTTTGGATTTGGATATTTAAAGTGTTTACTTGATTTTTTTTATTTATGACCGTCCTAAAACAGGAACAAAGTGCTCAGATCACACAAAACATCTCCAGTAGACAATTTATCTAAAATAGCCCAACCATGTGGTTTATTTTAATTGTTAGCAATTTCCAAAATAAAAAAAAAATCTGCCAAATTACATGTACAATGACTTAATCCTTCAGTCTATTTGTATGCAAAGATTAGGATAAAGAAAACAATGTATATCCCATTCAATCATCCCTCCCTCCTTAATCCTCTCAGCTATGAATAGAAAACAGAAATAATCTCACGTCCTTTTCCTGCTTACACACAGGTTTGTATCTCGGGGCTAAAATCACCTCTAAATTCGTCTCACAATGCAGAATAAATGTTGATTGATGTCAGCATCAGCATCACGGAGAGCTGCAGACGCACCTATGACTCTGCTCGGAGCTCCAAAACCTTCCAAAATAGAACCGGTTCTATCACAGCTGACAACGGTCATCTGTATTTGCGGATGTGGATTTAATGAGCGCGTTTAAAGCTCTATTAATCTCTGGTAATAACTCGGTATGGTTATTACCTCGGTGTCGATGGTGCTTTTTGCATTTGAGGAAATTGATCCAACAAATCAGTTTTATTGTCAGCTGCCACACTGAAGCGGCTCGTTTGTTAACATTTAGAAATGACAGATAATTAATGGAGACACTTAACTGGCAGCTATATTCCACCAGCCCACACACCCTGAGCAGCAATCCTCAACCAGAATCTCATTACCGCTGTCATCAAAGCCTTCAGGTCTGAGTCTGAACAAAGGATGATGCAAATGACTTTAGTTCATATTTTCCACAGAATTAGTTGAGCTTCCTTCACTGTTTTGCTGCATGTTTGGCATCGAGTCGTCCATCGCTTTTCCCTTTTGATGACCCAGGGTTGGGAAAAACTGGACAATTCTGAGACAGAAGGAAGAGTTTTCCTCGCTGAGGTTTCCCCCACCCCTCCTGCACCCTCTCTTTGTAAACATGATGGCCCGGCTGGTGAAGGTGATGAATATTTGACTCTCGCTTTCTCCCTGCCTTTGTTTTTTTAGGGCATTTCCATTTTTTCCCTTCTCCTTTCCAACTCCACATTCCTCCCACAGCCAGACTGATCAGCTCTTTATTAATGCCCACACGTGTCCCATCTGACTCCTGCCTGCCTGCATGCTTCTCACATTTCTTCATTTTTCCAGTGGTAGCATCTGTTTTTTGCTTTTTAATACTAATAAAACCTTTGTTCCATACACCCCTCAGGCACTGATGTCTTTAGGTTTGCCTCTGAGATTTCTGTCTCCAAGGATGCCAGGCAAGGCTCCTAGGCAGTGCCTGGGTATCATTTTGGTGTGGCAGAGGAGGCCTCAGGTGTGGGAAAGATATTGGAAAAAGATCTTATTGAGCCAGGTCAAATGAGGGCTCGCTTAGGAGTCCCATTTTCACTTCAGCAGCTTTTAAATGATTTCACAGTGCTGCTCATATATTAATTTGGAACTTTCCAATATTCTGTACTAAAATGTGGCGCAGCATGAATAACACATCCATGTGCACGCTAACAAAAAGGATGGCTGGTAAATTCCAATTATACTGAGGTGTTTGAAATTGATATCTCATTCTGGGCTCACGCCTGCAACCCAATTCCAAAAAAATAAAAGCATGCTGCCAGTCACTGTGGACTTTTTCCAACTGGGACCCACACAAAGGCACATTAGCAGCCTCAGAGGAAATACTGGAGCATGTGGAAGTTTACAGAGCAGAAGTCGTGGAATATGAAAACACAGATAGATCTTGGATTCATAAATATGGAAGGAGGATAAGGGGATCAGAGTCCCTGAGCCTTTCTGGCTCACTGATCAGAACTCACACCATGTTGCACAAGCACGAGATAATGGACATCATTCAGCTGAAGCACAGTTGGATTAATATGACAAAATACAGCTTTTTAAGGTTTTACCAATCTGGTGTGATAAAAATAAACTGGTAAAAAATGGAATGACATGTTTTTAATATGGTGCACACAGGCACCTTTATGCATTGTTACCCGAGGAAAAAAGACAAGATCACACTCTGTATAGACACCACTTAACAATGTAACTGTAATGTTTAGTGATTAAGTATTATGATCTACAACAACCTGACAATTATATTAGAATTGATATCATTGGGAGTACATTATAACAGTATTACCACAGGAGAAAACAAATCAGAAAGATAAATCAAAGTGTCCATCCTGCCAGGTGAATATTGAGTTATGCAGATATCTGCATTGATAAAGAGCGTTAGAGGGGATGTGTGGTGTGTTTTTCTTCCTGTGTTAGAGGAGGCTTCTCACACCCCAGACCTGCATCTCCTCCCCTCATCGGGACCATCAGGACATCTGACTCTGAGAGTGAGTTAAGTTTTTAAAATGACGGGTCTGAACTTAGGGACAGAAAAAACAGTTAAGTCTGAACAAAAGAACAATATGAGAGGAATGTAGATCTTAATGAATCTTAATTAATCACTTAATAATATTTTGTAATCGGAAGATCTCTCAAAAGGATCAGATTAATTGATCTACGTGTGATTGGAACAGTGAATAAATGGCTGCTATACACTCAAACTGACAAAGGCACGTGTGTGTGTGTGTATGTGTGTGTGTGTGCGCACAAATGAACACATCACGTCTGGTGTCAGTAAACACAAGGACAGCTGCGCCCACATAGCTGATTGATCCACTACAATTATTGGCTTAAGATGGAATGAAGATTGATTGATCACTGGGTCCCTCCAGTCCTGCTGAGGAGTGTGCTTGTTTAAGCAGCAAAAGTGTGTGTTACTGACAGAAATTGAACACAATTTTTATCTGTCTGATTCTGTACTGTTTACACTGAACCTGTGATTGTTGTGGAACCTTTAATTTATGAGTGTAGCTGGGACAGAAGTCTGCCAAGCTTGCACTGGTGAGCCCTCTCCCAACGGCCCAAAACCTGTTTAAACATACGTTCTAGAGCCTACTCTATCTACTCTAAGGTCTACTCGGAGCCTACTCCCTACTCTGAGGTCTGCTTTGGGGTCTACTCTAAGGACTACTTTGAGCCTACTCTGACATCTACTCTGGGGTTTACTCTGAGGTCTAATCTGAGCCTACTCTGAGGTCTACTCTGAAACTTCTCTCACTAATAAGCAAGACATTAGGATACTTCAACTGTTCCGTCATGCCAAGATTTGGAGGCTTGGATTCTCCTCCCAAGGGCTTTTTGCTCAGCGGCAAACTGCACTATTCCACTGCAGGGCGAAAACAACATTGCTTCTCCTGAATCTGAGTTTCAACTATCCTGGTTGAGTGGATATATGGAGTATGGACTCTAAATAAATTCGATTTGATGAGTGAAGAGAATGTTACCACAGCATTGCTATTCAGGCTTCCCTGTGTGCACAGTTACAATTTCATTCACAAATATTAATCTTAACACCTTGATATGCAAAAAATGGTATCTTGTAAATGGTGTTTACCTTTGGTAAATTTGAATTACTTTGCAATCTAATGAAGGGGTTTGTTTTTGCCATTTCACCCCAGGAAATTTACCCAAGCAATAGAAACTGATTATTTAACAGGGCATGCCATCATTCAACTGATTTCCAGGGATTAGTCTGTGCCACTGTGTTTAAAACTTACATTTCCAATAAATTTGAAGTTGAAACTGAATAGACAAGGCATGTAAAACACCACTGATGTGCAACATTCAGGGAAAGTTGTGCAATTACGCTGTGTTACACTGAGTGTTTTGGCACATCAGCTTTATTTTGTTTACTTAAAATTGATACAGATGACTATTTCATAATATTTAGAAAGTCACAAAACACCCAGAAGAGAAGAATGTGTAATGCAAAGATTGTATAATTTCTTGTTTTTCACTATACAAACTTTAATGATCAATTGTCCAGGTTTAATTGTGGATTTCTGGTACATTAAAAGAAGCAGCAGCTCTTTTAATGTCTCCCTGAAATTAAAATTGCATTTGCCATGTTTTTAAACGGAACTTTTTAGATGCAAGTGTATGCTCTTGCGTGTGTTTGTTGTTTTGTGTGTGGTGCTATAGTGGGGGGTGGGAGGCAGGGCTTGTTCTTAACTTGTAACTGTTTGCATTGTTTTAATATGCTGTGTTTTTATCAATGTAAAGCAAGTTGAGTTGTTGTAGAATGAAAAGTACTGAGTACTATAATGAGGGAGGGAGGGAGGGAGGGAGTGATGAAAATCATATAAAACACAGCATCAAAATGTGCATCATGTAAGGAAACCTATGGTGTGTTACACTCTGAGGGTTGTGGCACATCAGCTATATTTTGGTATTTTGGCTGATTCACACAAGTGGCTATTTCCTTTAAACAAAAATGTAACGTGCGGGAAAAGAAAGTCAGACAACATGTTGCAAGAAAAGTGTTTATTATTGAGAATGATGGAAGGATGTAGTGTATTGCATATGTTTAGTTTTTTTGTTTTTCATTATACATCCTTTAGTGATCAATATTGATATATTTTCCAGTTGGTTTAATTGGTGGATTTCTGGTACAGGTAAACATTCCCTGTGATGTTACGCTCCTCAACAACTTTGCTCACGGGATTTGTTTGCAGGTCTGTCATATAGCTGTCCAAATGTTTGATGTCAAGCAATTTCCACAGCCCCTCCTCCTCCTCCATCAGCTGACGTTCACTCTCAAAATCCTTCTTGTAACGGATGGTTTCACTGGTAATGGCATGGTCACCTCTTGCCATGCAGACCAAACCACCTGGAGAAAACAGAATCCATTTCATCTGGTTGAGCAACTTAACGTTTGTTGATGCTGGAATGTGGCTTCACGTAGAGCACAACTAACAGCTATCAGTCGGATACCTGGTTTGGTGGCACTGCAGAGCTCCCTGATCACATCAACTGGAGCACAAAGAATATCAAGAGCACTGACAATGACGACCACATCGAACATATCTAAAATCAAGAGGAGAGCTGATGACTTTGTGGTCGAAAAGTACAGAAACCTGGATTTTCATACCCATCTTCTGCCTGTCCAACTCAGGCAGTAGTGTCAAACACACAGGTAGTGATCAGTTGACAGCTTTGCTCTTCTCTTTGCACAAAGGTCATACATCACATGATACGATATGATTATAAAATCAGTGGTTGATCTGCAGCTTAGGTTGACCTGCTGCCATGGACGTCCTTATGCTTGAACATGTTGGAAATAGAAAAGCTGCTCATGTTCATATCATTCAGGCCAATTTTCCCAATCACCCCATCCACATCAAGATGTCATTGCCCCAATAAGCATTGAAGTCCCCCAGTAGGCTGATAAACTCCATAGATGGGGAACCCTCTCGAACCCCTTCCAGGGATTCCCAAAACTGCTAAGAGCATATCCACAAATAACGGTCAGGATCCGTTTCCCCAATCTAAAGGCATAGCAAAGTCACCCTTCCTAGGAGGCTGAACACCAACAGAATGGCAGATAGTTGGGGACTGTTGATAAGTGTACTCCAGCTCTCCACAAGCGAGTAGAGGAGACTATAACCCCTCTTGAGGACTTAGGTTCCAGTCCAGTGCTACTGAGGTGAGGCAGAGGATATCGATTCAGAAAGCTCACTTTCATGTTCCATTAGTCCTTTTCATCAGGTTCCATCCAGAGCCCTGGTAAATCTCCTGCTAGGGAACACTGATCGGTGCTTTTATTTTTATTCAAAAGGGTCTCAGTTAATCACAGTTTTTCTTGACCCATCACAGAGAACAAATTTGCCATATGACACCTTAACTGGGGCGATTCGCCTCAGACAACACAGCTTCTAGGGTCATTAATAAATCAAACCACAATAAGGTGGTAGTTCTCAGAGTAGCTGCAGTAATTGAATGAACAAATTCACCAGATTTCAGTTAGAATGATGACAATAATACCTTTCTGAGCAGGAAGTGGTTCAGCTCCCAACATGGCCAGTTTGAGTTCCTGATACAGGCCTGTTTTGGCAGCTTGCTCAAGCATACCTTTACTGCCATCTACTCCCACAAACCTTCTGAAGCCCAGGTCAAACAGCTTTACACAAGAGAAAACAAGGAACAACAAAACAAACAAATGAATCTAAATGAAGCATATATGAAACTCATTACGTTTCAGTCTCTTAACAACTGTGGTTTGAGAAAAGTTCATAAGATTTTTGTTTGACCTGTTTAGCAATTTTTCCAGTTCCACAGGCAACATCCAGGACTAGAACTGCGTCAGGATTCCCAGAGATCTTTTCACGCAGGAGGGTTGCTACCGTCTTTGGCACCTTATAGTTTAACGTGTCCATATCCTGTTAAATGAATGTGCGTTATTTCTGTGACAAATACCACCCCTGTGGCATCTTGACTATTTATAATTGTTTCTAGTACACACAGCTTTCCCACACTTACAAAGCAACCGATACGATCCAGGCAACAGTCCTTACTTTATGAGTAATACTGCATAAAACATTATCCTAACTGAATCAGCCACAATGTCTAATAATAATAATAATGATAATAATAACAATAATAAATTGTATTCATCAGTGCTGAAGCAAATGTGGAACAGTTAGTGCTACTGTGGGATTGACAGGTTTGTGCTTGAAGGATTTCACCTACAGTACCTGTGAATGAAGAGTTTCTGGCCACTGACCTGGTTGTATTCCTTGGACCAGCCGTCATACAATGCAGGAATCTCTTGCATAGTGCAGTTATCATAATATCGAAATAATTCCTTCAGTCTATCCATTTGGTTGCAGTCTGCCATGACCAGATTATTCACCTGTTGGGAGACACTGACAATCTGACATGAGCTCGCTGTGACCAATGTTGGGTAACAAGAAGGAGCTTTCAAGCCTGATCACTTCTATCACTTTAAAATGTTTATTTTGTAATGACCTCACAGAATAAGCTGCTAGTATAAGAATAAGTGTGAATAAGTGTTATTACTGCTGACTGGCCCTTTGCATTGTGTGTAACAGTTGGTAAAGGCATTTCATGTGAAATGATCATTTTGGTGGTTTATGTAAAATCACCCTATTCTTCAAGTCCTGTAAGATTAGTCTGATTACAGGCCGTCACTGAAATGTGAAATACAGTTCTTGTAACGGACAGAGCAATCAGATTCAAACGCGGCACACTCGGAAAGGAGATCCAGTTGAGCCGGCGGAGCAAACCGAGCAGCAGAAGACTGGCCGGCCATGAGCAAACAGAACCCAGAGGAGATTCACACAAAACTCTGGGGTCGGAGACAGAAGCCAGAGGTCTTTACCAGGAGAGAGCGAGGCAGGATGGTTTAATAACAGGGCAGGGTCAGTACTGGGTGATCAGTCCATTAGAAAACGCTGGAATGACTTGCATGAATGCTGAAAACAATCTGGCAAAGAGGGACTGGGAGGCAGAGGCTTAAATACCTGACTGATTACTGATTCTGAGCAGCTGAGTGAAATGATCCCCAGAAGACAGACTGTGACAGTTATACCATCTTTTCTGTCCTAAAACCCTGAATGTAAGAGCGTCATGCATGTGTTCTACTGCTGAACAACATCTTTGTGGGTCGTCTGAGTCCTAACAAAAAACAACACCTAAAAACTGATAACTGGGTGGTGCAAGTTAGATGTGCAGCTGCAAATCTGTAGAGACAAGTCAAGTGTTGCTGTCAGTCCATACTGAGGCCTTTTTATTTCACTGGACTGAAATGGTTAAAGAAATTCTTTAACATGTTTACTGATCAGAGTTTTAGCACCTTTTAGTACCCTGGGGTCCCTTAATTTTAGGAGCTGAGCAATAAGAGCAAGTTCCCAGTCCAAAGAGATTTTAATGAAAGTAACGGTGAATACTGTCATTTCTGCTTCTTTGTGTCTTTTTGGAGAATGTCCTTTGACTTCCAGGAGCACTCCCCTATTTATGGACAACTAATCACCATTTAAACAGAATCTGGAAAGAACCTGCTCACCTACATCACTTGAAAATGTTAGAGTATACGTTAACTTTTACAATGGATGTGAACTTTTACGCCCTGGAAAAACATTAAAGAATTAAAACATTGAAACTTGATAAAAATGCACCCTAGACAAACATTTGTAATTGACTAAACTGGCTTATAGACAAACAGGCTTGGTGGACTCACCTCAGCAGATGGTTGCAGAGCTGCTGAAAACTCAGCTGAAACCTGTAGCACTGCAGAACCAGTTTGTTCTTCTTGCTGGAGCAATTTGCCTGTTGGCAGTGACGTGATGTGGAAGTTCTGTGTGATTGGTTATTACTTTGACGGCATCATCATCAGGAGTTGCAGTCAGTAGGAGCTGACAAAGACCTATGTGGAGGGGAGGTAGTTTTCACTCAGAGGGATCATGTTGCCAGTAGTCGGTCTATGTTATATTCATTTTAAGTTGTATTAATTTATCATTTCCATAGTAGATTCTTGGGTTTGTGAAGGTTCAACCAAGTCCAGCCTATTACACCTTGAGGTCTACAGGCTCAACAAGAATAAAAAAAACATCTTGACTGCCTTGGAGGTAAATGACGTACTCCATCACTTGTGTTTTTGTCGGACTCAAATGCTACGTCTAGCATCATTAAGGATACCTTCGATGAACTGCCACGCACTTATCATCACGACTCCTGTGGTAAAAGACTGACTTGATCATTGAAGACACAGTAGCTGTCACTAGCTGTGTAGCACATAAAAGAATTCGCAAATCAATGTTTTCTGTTACGGTTCGTGGTGGTTTAGGACCCGAACACAGGCAAGACGCAGTGATGAACGGTCCAAAAAATGGTTTTATTAAACAAACACAAAAGGGCAGTCCTCCTGGACTGCCGGGCAGCTACAATTCTTTCCCCGCAATGCACACAATAAGCTCCAGCATGGAGTCACAAAAATCTCAAAAACCAACAAAGTTACCAGACACACCTAGTCACACAAAATCCTCCAAGACTGGTAGGCCGGAGTCTTAGACCTTAAATAGGCGGCTGATCGCTGATGTCCTGCAGGTGCGGCAACAGGTGGCCGGAGCATGGCTCCACCACGCCCCCTGCAGGACAAACATAACTGGGAATCCTGGATCACAACAGTTTTCAGCCATAACGGAGTATGGACAGCTATTCACTGCACAGAGGTCTATAAATGTGCCTCTCATGATGAAACTTTGTATGAGCAAATCAACTGCTTTGGAAAAGAAATTGAGTGGGGAATGGAATTTTTTAGGATAATCTTTTATATAGTATTATTCATATATTAATATTAAAAGAGACTTACCTGGGACAATCTTTGACTCCAAGCATTAACACAAAGTCTTGCTTAAAGAGGCAGCAGCTCTTTTAATGTCTCCCTGAAATTAAAATTGCATTTGCCATGTTTTTAAAAGGAACTTTTTAGATGCAAGTGTATGCTCTTGCGTGTGTTTGTTGTTTTGTGTGTGGTGCTATAGTGGGGGATGGGAGGCAGGGCTTGTTCTTAACTTGTAACTGTTTGCATTGTTTTAATATGCTGTGTTTTTATCAATGTAAAGCAAGTTGAGTTGTTGTAGAATGAAAAGTACTGAGTACTATAATGAGGGAGGGAGGAAGGGAGTGATGAAAATCATATAAAACACAGCATCAAAATGTGCATCATGTAAGGAAACCTATGGTGTGTTACACTCTGAGGGTTGTGGCACATCAGCTATATTTTGGTATTTTGGCTGATTCACACAAGTGGCTATTTCCTTTAAACAAAAATGTAATGTGCGGGAAAAGAAAGTCAGACAACATGTTGCAAGAAAAGTGTTTATTATTGAGAATGATGGAAGGATGTAGTGTATTGCATATGTTTAGTTTTTTTGTTTTTCATTATACATCCTTTAGTGATCAATATTGATATATTTTCCAGTTGGTTTAATTGGTGGATTTCTGGTACAGGTAAACAGTCCCTGTGATGATACGCTCCTCAACAACTTTGCTCACGGGATTTGTTTGCAGGTCTGTCATATAGCTGTCCAAATGTTTGATGTCAAGCAATTTCCACAGCCCCTCCTCCTCCTCCATCAGCTGACGTTCACTCTCAAACTCCTTGTCGTAACGGATGGATTCACTGGTAATGGCATAGTCAGCTCTTGCCATGCAGACCAAACCACCTGGAGAAAACACAGTCAGTTTGAGCTGGTTGGTACAGAGAAATGAGCACCTTTTAAATGATTGTTGATGCTGAAATGTGGCATCACATAGAGCACAACTAACAGCTGTCAGTCGGTTACCTGGTTTGGTGGCACCGCAGAGCTCCCTGATCACACTAACCGGAGCACAAAAATTATCGAGAGCACTGGCAATGACGACCACATCGAACATATCTGAAATCAAAAGGAGAGCTGATGACTTTGTGGTAGAGAAGTACAGAAACCTGGATTTTCATTCAAATTAGGGGAATTTGGCAGCAAAAGTTTTGCCTGTGCTGTATGTAAGCGAAGACTGACACAGAACCATTTGTCATTGTCAGACTCAGGCAGTAGTGTCAGGAACACAGGTAGTGATCAGTTGACAACTTTGCTCCTCTCTTTGCACAAAGGTTGCAGATCAGATGATAAGATTATAAAATCAGTGGTTGATCTGCAGCCTAGGTTGACCTGGTGCCATGGACGTCCTTATGCTTGAACATGTTGGTAATAGACAAGCTGCTCAGGTTCATATCAGTCAGGCCCATTTCTCCCAATTACCCCATCCACATCAAGCTGTCATTGCCTCAATAAGCACTGAAGTCCCCCAGAAGGAGGATAAACTCCTTAGATGGGGACCCCTCTAGTACCCCTCCCAGGAATTCCCAAAACGGGGGGTATTCTGAACACCTGCTAAGAGCATATCCACAAATAAAAGTCAGTGTCTGTTTCCCAATCTAAAGGCACAGCAAAGTTACCCTTACTAGGGGGCTGAACACCCACAGAATGGCAGATAGTTGGGGGCTGTTGATAAGTGTACTCCAGCTCTCCAGAAGAGAGTAGAGGAGACTATAACCCCACTTGAGGACGTTAGTTTCAGAACTAGTGCTGCTGAGGTGAGGCAGAAGATATCGATTCAGAAAGCTCACTTTCATGTTCCATTAGTCCTTTTCATCAGGTTCCATCCAGTGCCCCGGTAAATCTCCTGCTAGGGAACACTGATCGGTGCTTTTATTTTTATTCAAAAGGGTCTCAGTTAATCGCAGTTTTTCCTGACCATCACAGAGAACAAATTTGCCATATGACAAATTTGCCAGACAACACAGCTTCTAGGATCATTAATCAGTCAAACCACAATAAGGTGGTGGTTCTCAGAGTAGCTGCAGTAATTGAATGAACAAATTCACCAGATTTCAGTTAGAATGATGACAATAATACCTTTCTGAGCAGGAAGTGGTTCAGCTCCCAACATGGCCAGTTTGAGTTCCTGATACAGGCCTGTTTTGGCAGCTTGCTCAAGCATACCTTTACTGCCATCTACTCCCACAAACGTTCTGAAGCCCAGGTCAAACAGCTTTACACAAGAGAAAACAAGGAACATCAAAACAAACAATCTAAATGAAGCATATATGAAACTCATTACGTTTCAGTCTCTTAACAACTGTGGTTTGAGAAAAGTTCATAAGATTTTTGTTTGACCTGTTTAGCAATTTTTCCAGTTCCACAGGCAACATCCAGGACTAGAACTGCGTCAGGATTCCCAGAGATCTTTTCACGCAGGAGGGTTGCTACCGTCTTTGGCACCTTATAGTTCAACGTGTCCATATCCTGTTAAATGAATGTGCGTTATTTCTGTGACAAATACCACCCCTGTGGCATCTTGACTATTTATAATTGTTTCTAGTACACACAGCTTTCCCACACTTACAAAGCAACCGATACGATCCAGGCAACAGTCCTTACTTTATGAGTAATACTGCATAAAACATTATCCTAACTGAATCAGCCACAATGTCTAATAATAATAATAATGATAATAATAACAATAATAAATTGTATTCATCAGTGCTGAAGCAAATGTGGAACAGTTAGTGCTACTGTGGGATTGACAGGTTTGTGCTTGAAGTATTTCACCTACAGTACCTGTGTATGAAGAGTTTCTGGCCACTGACCTGGTTGTAGTCCTTGGACCAGCCGTCATACAATGCAGGAATCTCTTGCATAGTGCAGTTATCATAATATCGAAATAATTCTTTCAGTCTATCCATTTGGTTGCAGTCTGCCATGACCAGATTATTCACCTGTTGGGAGACACTGACAATCTGACATGAGCTCGCTGTGACCAATGTTGGGTAACGAGAGGGAGCTTTCAAGCCTGATCACTTCTATCACTTTAAAATTTTTGTAATGATGTCACAGAGTAGAACATTAAGTGTGAATAAGTGTTATTACTGCTACTACCTTTGCATTGTGGGTAACAGCTGGTAAAGGCATTTAAAACGGCATTCTATGTGAAGTGTTCTTTTTGGTGGTTTTTGTAAAATCACCCCATGCTTCAAGTCCTGTGAGATTCGTGTGATTACAAGCCATCACTGAAATGTGAAATACAGTTTACATATTTTCTGTCCTAAAACCTTGAATGTAAGTGCAGCATGCAGGTGTTCTTCTGCTGAAAAACATCTTTGTGGGTCGTCTGACTCCTAAAAAAAACAACACCTAAAAACTGATAACTGAGTGGAATTTTAAAATCAATTCTTGACATTTTAGATGTGCAACTGCCAACCTGTAGAGATAAGTCAAGTGTTGCTGTCAGTCCATACTGAGGCCTTTTTATTTCACTGGACTGAAATGGTTAAAGAACCTCATTAACATGTTTACTGATCAGAGTTTTAGCACCTTTGACAGAGATCAGTCTATAGATGTAAAAAAAAAAATCAACAAAAGCCACAACCTGGGGACCCCTAATTTTTGGAGTTGAGCAATAAGAGCAAGTGCCCAGTCCAAAGAGATCAAAGAGATTGGCTTACAGACAAACAGAGTTGGTGGACTCACCTCAGCTGATGTTTACAGAGCTGCTGAAATCTGTAGCACTGCAGAACCAGTGTGTCCTTCTTGCTGGAGCAGTTTGCCTTTTGACAGTTCCGTGAGGTGGAAGTTCTTTGTGATTGGTTATTACGTTGATGACGTCATCATCAGGGGTTACAGTCTGTAGCAGCTGACAAAGACCTATGAGGAGGGGAGGTAGTTTTCACTCAGAGGGATCACGTTATCAGTAGTCGGTGTATGATTTATTTGTATTGAATTGTATTTATTCATCATCGCCACAGTAGATTTTTGGGTTCAACTAAGTCCAGCCGGTTACACCTTCCCATCCACAGGAAATCCACACCGTCCACAGGCTCAAGAAGAAAAAAAGGAAAGGAAGATCACTACCTTGACTGCCTAGGTGTGTTTTTACCATATACCACCCTACATCACATACTCCCCTCAGCAGGAGCCATGGCCTTGCATTCCCCATACAAGCACAATGCTTCTCCTGTCTCTCTCCCCGTCTTGTGGTAATGGTTATTAATCTCAGTGGTTTGTTATAAGTTTCAGGAGTATTAACTCCTGTCTGTTTTGTTCAGGTTTCAGGAAAGAAAGACCTACAAACATTATATGCAGTACAAGTATTTGATGGCTTCACCAGGACTTTAGCAGCATTCACAAGCCAACAAGAAACAGTGGGGTGAAAGTCAAAAATCTAGAATACAAATGGTTCTTTCCCATTACTATTGACCAAATTCAAAAATCCGTAGATGAAAAGTAAGGGCTGCGGGCTTACAAAAGCTCTGCCGAGACATTTGAAATATGTAGTACGATATGGCACAAGGTTCTTCTACTTTGTCTTTCTTCTTTTTTTTTTCTTTTGGTTGGCATTTCATGTTACGGCATTCCTGCCAACTTCTGCTCTTCTATCTCATTTATTGATCCTTTTACCCTTTTGGACAACTTGATTTTCATTCTGATGATCAGAGGAGTAAAATAACATTCTGAGTACTTGAACACTTTCCTGGTGTTTCAAGCTTCATTCTGTTTTTTGTATCAACTGAGAAGCACATGAAATACTCTGGAGTGTACATTTATGCAGCCTTTAATTACACATTGTGTATGTGTGAATGAATGTGTTCAAAGAAATGTGTTCCATGACAGACTGGCTCCACAAGCTTCACATTCTCCAGGAACGGTCTCAGCACAAGAGCAGCAATCTCTTGTCGTGAGGCATTAGTGTGTGTATGTGTGTGTGTGCTCGATGTAATGTAATGTAGTGTAATGATGGTGATCCTCAAACATTATCTTTGGAGATTTTGCATTACCCCAAACAGGCAGGGAGGAAACTAATGTAGCTCCAATTCTAAAAATATTTTCTTCTGAGAATTGCCTGTAATGCAGTTAGTCTAACACAATTACTCCACGTGGAAAAAGCAGCATCATTATCATACACCTTTCTCACATACGTGCCACAGAGGAGGTCACATCAGCGTATCTCTTTCCGCCTCAGCTCTGAAAGTCTCAATAGCAGATGTGCACTATTGTGAGGTGAAGTAAACACGTGTTTATGTGTCCCTACTATCATCAACTTTTGCCCTGCTGGATCCTTTCTGCAGACACCACCAAAGGCTTCCAGACATCTACAGTCTGAGAAGATTAAAATATTTGGGTCTCAGGGTACTGATGAAAACCGCTGCTGTTTGCAAAACATAGTCTGGGAATCAAGTTTTTTAGATAATGCCTGCTAACAAAATCAAAATTTTAGTTATAGTCAGAGTTACATGGGGGCTAGTGGGGGCTACTCCAGGGGCCTTTGGGCAACGAGCAAGTTCACTCCCATTGCAGCTCATTGCTGGGTCAATGTACAGATACCAACAAAACCTCATGCTCATACCCCCCGATTTCAGAGCATGATGAAATCGCTGATACTTATTTTCCTGCACAGTGTCAATTAAACTTGCTTCTCTCTCAGTTCATCAGTTAAAACATGCTGTAATGCTTCCCTTGGATGTTTAGCAAAACCAACCCTGATGACTGTATGAGGAGTTTTACCAGCTTCACTGAAAACATTGTTTTGCCTGAAGTGTTGGTTCTGTGTTTCACCTCCCCGCAGCATGGACTTTGAAAGTATTTAAAATCTTTATGACTTGCTCACTTAAGCAAAACAAAGAGAAATTTGCTGATGAAATGAAATTCATGGAGTTTAAATAAAATTTAAATGCATTTGGATCGACACAGTGCAAGTTTGTGGAAGAAGCAGAATGAAGTCGACAAATAATGTTGATTCGTCCAATAAGGATATGAGACGTCGCTGACTGATCTGAACAAGAAAGGCACATCTGTTTTATATGAGTTATCTGGTAGACTTTAATTGTCATCCAAGTGTTGGAAGAGCCCTATCCATCACTTACCCCCCTGGGAGTAATTAACAGAAATTTCACGAGCCAAAAATTCCCTCCCTTTTAATCTAATCTTTGGACACAAAGTACTGAGGCACTAATAGTTTTTGGTGAAATGGAACAAAATAAGAGACGTATCATGGAGAAATGATCTGTTTTAACAGATCTAACAGGAAGGCAGATGGAGGCGAGGGGAATTGAGAGCCACCGTACCAGATCCAGCAGGAACACAAAATGAAACGCTGAGGTGACGGCAAAATTATGCAGTCAATGAGAGAGCAGCAGAGTCTGGAACAATAGAGGATGAAGATGCACATCCAGCTCATGTTCCTCACTAATGCACAAGGAGGTCATCGCTAGCTCCCCGTGTGGAGCAGTGCAGGGGTCCACATTTCAGGGAGGGAGCCCTCGCTGTAATGGTTTCATACAGACCCAAGGCAACCTCCCCCCTTTCCTCCACGCTGGCCTTATCATTTTTCACTCCCTCCTCCCCCCTCCACCTCATCTCTCCATCGCCCAGACGGTCGTTCATCTTCCTCCATGTGCCACCACTTCCATTTGCTCCCTTTTGACATGGCCTTTTACCTCAGATCCAATGCCCACCATTTTAATCAAGACAAAAACACATTATGGTGGCTTCTTGTTCATGCTGGTCAGCCTCTCCACGTTCGTATGTGTGTGTGTTTCTCTGTGCACAAACACACACACAGACACCAACTTGGGCATCAGCAGTAGAAAACCGAATCTGCTACCGTGGTTGATGATTCTACACCTGTGCGCGTGTTCCGAGAGGCTTCAGAAACCGTCCATGTGCAACTCTGGAGTGTTTATCTCCTCTGGCCCTGAACCCCCATGATTCTCTGGGAGTTTGGGGAGGAAGCCGACAAAGGGGCATGCAGTTAAAGTGAGACAGAGCCGAGCCTCTGGAGAGATGCCTCCGTTGCTGGTGAGAGAGGACATCAATATCACCCAGTTTAGCTAAAGAAGTAAATCTCTCTTCAACCTTGATCACTTTTGTGACTTTAACCTCCATCAGCTCTGCCAACTGTCTGTCCTGTTGGTCTTTGTCTTCTGCAGAAACTGGAAAAACTGTCCAAATGTCTTTAGAAAACCTATTTGTGTGTTTTTGTACAAGTTTAACAGCTAAAACATGAACATACATTTATCATTTATAAAACTTTTGCACCACGGGATCAAATGATACCTGTGGAACCTGTGAAGGCTGCTGAGTCCAACATGCAAAATCTGATAGGAAGCAGATCAAACAAAGGTAACCAAACAGGCAACAAGCAGCCAAAACCCACAAAGAAAACCAGACAAACACAAGAATTAGCAACAGAATGCAGGTGAAGCACATGAGCAATCAACAGAGAGGGAAAGTAACGTCACACTAGGGAAGGACACGATTTCAAAGACTTTTCACAGGAAATGTAAAAGAAACATACAATACAGATTGTGACATGTCTTTTTATTTTTCTATTATTTTTTATAAAGAAAACTTCCCTTCAGCTGTCACGCTGTTTGAAGATCCATTCAGGCGTTAAAGCCATCACCTCTTAAGTTTGTGTCTTTTTAATTGCTTGTAAATCGTGTTTACCTGAAGCGCTCCTCCACACAAGTGCTTGATTTCTCCTCTTGTCGTTGATTGTTTGGAGTATTTCTGATGTTTTTGCATGTGAATGTCAGAGAACTCATTTAAGCCACATTGAAAATTTTTGAAAAAAGCATCCGTCAAAAAGGAATGACCCGAGGATCTGCTCATCAGCTACTGGGACTGGTGCGTAACCAGGGGCTCCATGTGTTGAATTCTGTGCTCCAGTAAGACATTTAGACTTTATTCTGGACCCCCCACCCCTGTGAGAAACTGCTATGAGCTTGTATATTACTCAAGCTGCAGGATGATGAAGGTTTTGTTACCCATGCTCAGACTCTCCACCTCGTTTTCCATGTATATGACTGGTGGAATATTAAAACCTCATACATCATTTTGGGAAGCTGTGATAATGAAACAGTTTGTCATTTGAAAGGACTTAAGCAGTGAAATGTGACTGTTTTGTTTACAAGATATATGATATCTAAGGTTTAGTTCAAATGCCGCTGTGTTCCATGAAAGCATGTGTGCTTAAATGAGGTTTAGCTGTGCATGAGGACTCCTGGGGCTCTGGGAAACACACGTGGATGAACATTTGTGCTGGAGTGGCCCCCATCCAGTCCATGCACAAAGCTAATGAAGCATTCAATGCAATATAATAACATAAGCAAATGTTTGCTTCACAGCTGTTTCACCCTATATTCATTTAACATCCGTATCTCCCAAACTGCAGGTGTTTCCGTGGTGACAATGAACGTGCTGAGTTCTGTCAGTAATTTGGGAAGAAAGAGGAAGAACCAATATGATAATTGTGGTGTTTATACATGAAACTGTGCAGAAACATCTGCTCACAGCGGCTCTGACGGGTGGGTTACTCTCATGGAAGTTCAAGCCTCCATTTTTCCCACAGATGCAGTAACATTTTAAGTGTTCCCATTAATAATTAGAAGTTTTCCTTCTGTTGACCGTCCTGAGGTGCCAGAGCCTGGACCATCAGCTACAGGACATCAGCTCACATCTCTCATCCCTCATCTGGATCTAATCAGGTCCTTCACTTGATCATCAGGCATCAAATCCTCTCATGCTAAGGAAAATGACATTTTTTTAAGGTTGGACAAAGTTTCATAAAATAATTTAAGAATATTTTATTCTTGGGTGGCTTCTTATGGCAGATTAGATGAGATGAATTGTCATAAAACAAAAGCTGCAATGTTAAAACCTCACTTCTCTTCAGTGTTACCCTTAAGATCGTCTCAAACACAAACACAGAGACTGACCCATGAGCAAGCAACCTTGGCGGGAAAAACTGCCCCAAACAGGAAAAAGGCTCTATTAATTACAGTTTATGACCCACAATAAGAAAAAACATAACACACATTCTGATTCACTTTATTAAGACAGCAAACAGCTGGACACAACATCGCTGCTGTTCAAATATCTTGTTGTGCACGTGTCCACATTATGACAGGATCTTTGGATGGACTATTTAAATCCAGTTGACTTCATGTGAAGTAAATGATGACTGAACTGAATCAGAGCCAAAACAACACATCTATTTCACGACGAAAGACTATGTAATATAAAGTTTAAAGTCGTTGGGTTGGAATTTTATCCACTGCTGAAACAGGATGACGTTAATCAAAGTGAAGGTATCTTTAGGTACCTCGGGCCTGAGTTGCAGAGGTCATAGACCTGCTGCAGCTGAAGGAGCTGATCCTCATCATCACTGGACTCCTGAACAGATTCAAAGGAATTGAAGTAGCAACTCTTTGAAGATGCCTCCACTGTAAACACCATAAAAACTTGTTTTAATCCAAACTCACGTTTTCATCCTCCAGCCTACAGGAAACTGGGAGATAACATCACGCGAGTCTCCCGCTGTTGACTTGCAATTGCTCAGAAGCTGTAGTCTGTCTGGAACACGGAGCCTCTGTAGTACACACATTCATCTCCCTGCTGAAAGGTTGGGAGATAATGACGATGAGAGAGTCTTCTCAGTGTGCAGAGCTCTGGGAGGAAGCAAGATAGAGTGTAAAAGGCTTGATTCCTTTCTTCTACAGTACAGATGAGAGTATCCTTGTTGAGTAGCATCTCTGACCGGCTCTAAACAAGGGATACAATCGTTACTATAACTGAGGGATGACGGACATCCCCTATTGTGATTCATAAACCTTGATAGCATCGCATCAAGTTAAAATAAATGAGAAAAGAGACAAACCCACAGAAACCCTCAGCACAATGGGAATTCTTTCCCCATCTCATCAGAGCGCTCTGTATTTGAAGCACTTCTGATATTGAGAGGCGCATTTTCACTTTGTTAAATGCAGCATTAGTCTTTTATCTATCCATGCAGCCAGAAGTATGATTGTGTTAATTAGTCCGTCATACCTAATTACTTACCCCATATCTCCCCCCTCTCTTTGATACTTTGCTCCTCATGCAGCTCCTCTCAGCCTCTGATGGACACTCAGCAGCCCATTTTTGCCTTGTGCCACTTGAAGCGGCGGTCATGCAGGGACTTAGCAAGCTGGGGACGCTGCCCCAAACACATTTCAAATGGTACCTTTTGTGTGTTGCCTTCAATGTTTGATAGCAGCTGTTGTTGCGTGGCTCTGAGCGTCTCAGCTACTTTGTTGCTCATGGAAATTAGACAAAGCTTGTGTTTCATTAAAACTCTTCACAAGCTGACGTCATATCGACAAGATGGGCCACCACCTTTATTCTGACACAATGCTGTGTGGAGAGGAAAATGCCTCCATTCTTTACTTCATTTGTTTGTTTGTTTTCCAAATCAACCATTCACCCGAGTCATAAACCTGGCTAAAACCCCGGCTGTGGAAAATCTGTCTGGATTAAAGAGAAGGTGAATATAAGAAGTGATGTGAAGAAGAGTTAAAACAAAAGCCTTCAAAGCTAGAAAATAAAAGTCACAGCTTTAGCTAAGTTACTGCATCCTAGCGAAGCCTGATTTCACTCTACAACATATTAATCTGGTCTCCATCTGCCTTCTGGTGACTATGTCCGTGCTTCTGTGTGTGTCCGTGTGTGTCTAGCCTTACCTCGGGCCCTCCCACAAGGTGGCAATGAGAGAAAATGAGCACTTCCCTCGCTGCGGTGTCCGTTGGGGGTTAGCATCTGTCAGTGTGATGCACTCTCCAGTGGTACAAACTCCATTACCCAGCATCGCTCTCGTTCACCTGCCGCTCTGCAGTCACGCCACACTCCCACACACATTACCTTGACGAGAGCTCACTCAAAGCGCTCTCGCACGCTTCAAATGTGCAGGTCTGACCACTGTAATGGCTCCACAAGCTGGAGGAGCTTTTCTACAGATGCTAATGTGCCTCTTTCAGAAGTGCACACTCTTCCCAAAAGCAGACATCCTTCACTTTTTCTGTGAGCTTCAAGGTTTCCAGTTTTCTTTGTTGCTTCACAGCAGGAGCCAATTTGTAGAAGCAAATCTGGCGCGACGAACTTTATATTTCCATTTTGCAAATTTTCAGGTGGGTTTTATTTATCTCGACGTGACATGTAAGAATGTAAAATGGCAGCTTCTCATTTCACTGTTACTACTTTTCATTATTCTTCTGTATGAACAGTCTAGAGTTTCATTACCTCGGTGTCTACTGGAGCATCAGGCGTGATTTTATGCAGCTTTTGGCTATTTGACTGAAATTAATGTATTTTAATCCCCGCATATCAACAGATAAAGTAAAGTATAGTTCATTAGTTTCCCCTGTAGAGTTTTGGTGTGAACAAAAGTCGACGTCAATCCTGCTGACAAATGTGTTTGCATGGCTGAGTTCATAAAACAAAGTAAAGCCTATTTTAATAAGACTATACGTTATTTGTGTCCACTCAGACGGGAGACGTCGTATCAAAAGCAGCACTGAAGCTCCTCAAAGGCAGACAAAACCCAAAGGAGCCGTGATGAATCTTTAAGCAACAGCAGTTCATTTACTTTACAAAATGAAAACGAACAAGTCATTTGTATAACTACCTGAGTATAACTACCTACATCACGAGTCTCTGTCGCCACCTCAACACTAAAGTATTCATTCTTTCATTCATCGATATTGTTTAAACTACAAATGTCCATTTCATGATGCACATGCAGTAAAAATAAAAGTCTGTTGTGCCCAAAGTGAGGCCACAGTCTGTATTTTACATAATAATAAGAACAGTAGAACTGATAATGGTTACTTTGGTTTATTCTACTCGACAGAAGACTGCAGATTGATTATATCGTGAAATTTACTCCATAAACACAGAAACACAGCATATGAAACTGAAACTGGCCGCCAAGTCTTTCCATTTGCAAACCAGCGCACACATTCACAGTTTAGGGATATTTATAATAATCGGGAATCATTGTGAAAGACACTGTGCATGGCTCTGCTGCCACCAGTGCCCCCAGTTTCCTATATTCAGGCCCAGTCCACCGTCTGACCATCGTACTGGAAACACAAACTGAGCTCAGATGTTGTCAATCTTATAGATTTAGCTTAAAGATTTTACCCGTTTATGAAAATGACACAAACACAAAGTCAGAAAGGGTGTCCCACAGGGCCTGTTCCTTGGAACTGGTGATATCCTGAATAATAATAATAATAATAATCATGTCCTATATAATAAGGTAATCCAGTTCACATTAATGTGAGACTAGAGGACAGCAGAATGTTACAATCAATACTAAATCAAAATCTCCTGTTTAGGAATATTTTCTCTGGTTCTCGTGCAAACTTGGAGGTAAATTTGTCTCGCACAACAATCCACAGTAGGAATAGATATCTTATATAGATCAAATTACAAATGATAACAGCATATTAGCTCAAGGACACTTTAAGAGGCCTTAATATTCAAGAATGAACAAACCATACTTGAAAAAAAATACACTGAAGATCCAGTTAGACACCAATTTACATGTGTGATGAGTTTATACAAAGTGAAAAAAGCCCCCAACCCCCCGCCTCTTTATGTCATGACCTTTTGTAGAGACGATCGGGGACGTGTTGAAAATGATCTTACTAATCTAAAAAGTGACATTTTTGACGCCTACTACGACCAGTGCGAGTGACCCACAAAGCAAAAGAAGAATGTGTTCACGCTGGAAACGGCAGAAAAATACTCGTGCACGTACACAAACTGCATGATGTAACGGTGTTGGTGTGGTGACATAAACAGGTCCTGCCTCAAAATTCAAGAAGTGTAACCATTCATCAGCCTGACCTCGTTGTTGGACAGATGCATTTAAAATAATGCCCCCCCCCACACACACACACACAAAAACACATGCATGTCCACTATGCTGTTCTATCTTTCCATTCCTGTGTAAAGCTTACCCTTTAATTGACCTCAGAAAGTATCTCTTTTTTAGGGCTACAGTTGCCCCTGAGAAACTTGACTTTTGTTGATCCGGGCAGTAACCTGTGGACAGCATTTCAGGCCAGTGGGGACGATTAAAAATAGGTGGGACACATGAGGGGTGTGAAGGTTAAGGGAGAAGACAGGAGGAGAAGGAGGGAGAGAGGACAAAACTATGAAAATAAGCAGACAGATGCGGACAAATCGGCTCCTATATCCTAAAATCTGACATTAATCGCCTCACTTTTAATGAGCAAAACTCATCTGCCCTGAGACAAAGACAGACAGGTAGATGATGATCAGGAAGATGGAAGAGCAGACGATGATGGGCTATAATTCAGAACAGGGGGATGAGGGATGGGTGAAGGAAAAATGACGACTCCTCCCTAAATTCTAATTGTACTTTAGAATTGACCTTTACTCTCATTTAGTGTCCTGAAGGAGCTTCTGAGCTGTCAGATCGTGTCTTCTATTCTTTATAGAGACAAAGCAATGCTGAAGGGGCAAACAGGCCTGATGATTCTGATGGTCCAAGGTTTGCATCCTCTTAGTGAAAGACAGACTGGCTGGCACCATCCATGGCTGACGCCTTACATACCTCTGGGTAGGAATGTCTCATCAGAACTGGTGCTGCAGGAATGAACTGTTCCTCTGTTGGTGTCACCTCTCCTGATCAGTAAACTTCATTTCAGTCATCCAAGCCTCCTGTGTGTCAGCTCCACAACTCCCAAAATTTCCACAACAGGATGGATGGAGGGTGGAGGAGAAGAGGCAAGATCAACATGGCACTAATTGTTTCCTCCGCACCCCTGCCAAGCCTTGATCAGCCATTCATCACCCCAACACAATCGGTCCAGCACTGACACTTTGGCAAATGAGGGTCTCCTCTCTCTCCATCCATTAGACAGCAGCAAACACAAGTAGGTGTGTGTGTGTGTGTGTGCGCGCGTGCAATACAGAAACGAATGACAGCGTGTCGTCTGTCAAACGAGTGAGAAATTGTATGACACACAAAGAGATGATGGCATTGTTGTCCGCTTATGAGTTTGTCTTCCCATTCCCAGTGGTTGGAGGCGAAACCAAACACATTTTTCATTTTCTTCTCATTTGGTGCAACACCATCCATCAGCCGTGCTAAATCAAATGGAAAATCATCGGCGAGAGCTTTCTGCATGATGCTGATGTCGAGCGGCGCTCTCACGTGAACAGAGAGCAGAGACTGGAGCTCCGAACCACCATCGCAACAGACAGCCAAGGAAGTTATTGCTTTTATCATTAAATGGCAGTAAGGAAGCGTTCTAATCAGCAAGTGGAAATTAGCTCGGCAGCTTCATGGCAGCCAGCTGTGAACGTCTCAGGAAATGAAAACGTGACGGTGAAAAATCAGATCACCAATTTCAGCTCCTACCGTAACTTCACAGCCAATTACAGGCAGAATCTGTCTTTAGAAGCAAAACAGCTTTAGCACATGCGTATTAGTCACCATTAGAATAGAACAGAATCTGATTTATTGTCATTATACAATAAATAATGAAATAGCTTTTGGCATAGACCTACAGCTCTAGGATAAAAGCCTCCCCTCCACCTTTTGGCGCCAGATTTTAATGCCCTAAATGGGTTCTTGCTGGTGGTATTTCAAACTGTGAGTTGTTTGCTGTGCGGCTTCTTCTGCTCGGATAGATGAAGTGGAGTCTAGGCTCTTCTAGGCTGACATCTCTCCCTCTTTCCTGGTCTCTAAGTCCACTTTTACTCATTCACGCCCATATTCATACCCCGGAGGTCATCAGGGACACATGTGACGAAAGAAGATGCAGCTTTGGAAGCATTTTTGGAGATCAGTCTCTCTCCAGCATGTAGTCTGCAGGACTCCAACACTGACCGACACCCTGCTTTCTGCTGGAGCAGCCGTTCTACCACCTGAGGTGATGCATCAGAACGACGCTTCACAAGCTTGTGCTTATCATGGTCTGGTGGAATCACTGGTGTGAGGGCAGCCCATTCTGGGAGCCCTTCGTGGAGATGGGGGATTTATTCACAGCTGATTGGGTTCAGGAGGGGTGGAGTTCAGTCTCAGGTGTGAGGGTGATGTTTGGTCACCCGCGCTGTTCGTTTACTAGACTCAGATCAACCACACAGACAACCGGAGGCCTTGCAAGGGAGAGCCGACGAGCAGTTCAAGCTTCCTCTCTCAACTCCTATCTCTACGACTTCCTCGTGTCCTTGAACATGATACCTCCCAGTGCTGGGTACATAACAGCTACAATACTTGAGTCAAACACTCATACATTCTTTTTGATTAAACATTCTAAATCTACTTACTATACTTACTATAGCATTGAAACGATAATAGTAATAACAACAATAATTCTTCTCACATTTCCCTCCTGTTTATCGTTAAATGCGTCTAGATTCTCATTGTCAGTATTACATCATTTCATTTCATGAAATTTAAATGCATTACGTCATTTTCCTAGAAACACATTTCTTACACTCAGAGTTCAACATGGGTACAGCTTAAGACATCTTAAACATTTCATTTACATCTTGCATCACATTTGTCCATTCTTCTTCTGATTCCTCTTCATCGTTGTCCAGTAGAGATCGTTCTTCCACCTGCAGCAAAGTACTAGTAACAGCTGATCCCACGAGCCGGCCAATGCAACCCCGAACAAGAGGTACTACACAGCAAGCTAGTATGGCTAATACTAGCAGCACTATCCCTATCATCATTCCTATCTTGAACAACAGTTCCCTCCACCTTGACAACATTCCTGTAAGCCAGTCTGGTGGGGGACTACCATCATCAATCATAGCTCTCTGTAGTTTAGTTAAATTTCTCAATGCGCTATCTATCAGGTGACCGTCCGCATCATTCTCTGGGATGAACGTACAACAGTAATCTCCTACCATTGCACAAACTCCTCCCTGGGGGGCCGTTATGAGATCTAAGGCCATCCTATTCTGCATGGTCATCAGTCTTAGCGCTGTCATTTCTTCCTTGACTCCTGTGAGAGCAACTTTTGTCAAATTAGTAAATACTTTCAACCTGTAATCAACTGTTTCCAATCTCAATATGTTCTTTCCTATTCCTAGCCACGGAAAGAGTGTCATGATCACTTTATTTCCGGTTGGCCAATGCTTAAACTCTCGTGGTACATCTGTGCCCCACACTGAGTCATGTGGTTTGAACTCGTCATTCAAATCTCTTCTGGAACGCAACTGTGGTGCAGATCTAGCATTAGCAGCATAAATTATGACTGTGTGATCCTTGAGATGTACTGGAGCACACACTCCTGACCAGTTTGCTGGTAGGTCTGCATACGCATTGTGTCCACATAACCACCATCCCTTATCCACTAATTGCGTACCTTTGTCTCCTGGCGCGAAAGCGGGATAGTTACATGTACAGTTATAACCTTCTGGACACCTCTGTGTTGCTTCATCTAAGGTATATGCACCACATAAGTGCCGGGGATCATCAATACACTCCTGTTCACACTGTTCGGAACTTTTATTTTGCTGTAGACACGTTCTCCGATAAGGCCGACCAGTTGGAGTGTTAAACCTCACATCACGACTGACTCCCAGTGTGCATGACGTATAAACAACTTTACAGACATCCTTGTGTAATGACCCTAAGTCTCTACCACCACTCCGTGCATAACAGTATGTGTGGTTTATTGCACCTAGCACAGGGAATCTGAATCTGTTGGCTTTCCCTGTCATTGTCCGTAGTGGCTCTTGGGTGCAGTTGCTGCGAGTGAACCACGTTCCGTCCAACAACTTGAGTGTGAAGTTCGTGTCACGGCTTAGCCCAATATGGACAAAGCACTGTCCTACACTCCCTGTCATCGGTTCAGCAGTTACTCGCGGTGTATGCACAGAAACTGGTAGCATAGAACAAACATAACGAGAATGATTCTGTGTCCGAGCTGTGAAATTAGCATAGCGCCACCATGTATTCAAACTGTAAGTGTGTGAGGACTCTGGATTTTGTTCTAACCATGAATGTTCTAAGTGGCTAACTACGGTGCGTTTAGCGCGCGCGTAGCTCTCATCCTGTCTCAGAGCATCTTTCTGTCCCTGATTACCTCCCTCCTGTCGGAAATTCCAAAGACCAAAACTCACGAGTCCTGCCGTCACAGCACTCACCACAATTAGGAAGAACAACTTCATTTCCTTTTAGATCCTCTTCACAGGTTCCGACGGGGTTCAGCCGTTGCTGGACCTATACAGGCCGTCAGCCGTTTACGGAGAGTCCGCCACTGCTCCCTCGCCTTCACCTGGAAGAATTTTCTGTTTCTTACAATGGGAAAGGTGTATCCACGACAGTTTCCCGTCCACTCGAACTGCAGTCTTTGTGGTCAGCTGTACTTGATAAGGACCTTCCCATCTAGGCGTGTTCCACCTCTTCCGCACAAACTTCTTCACCCACACGTAGTCGCCCGGTTGAATGGGTTCCTGGGTGGTGGAATCTGTGGAAGACACAGGACTAGGCAGAACATTTACTGTATTCACACATCGGTTAAGTAACACTTTTTTCAGATAATCTGCTATTGTTTCTTCAACATGTTTTAGCTCATTTGTTGTTGCAAAGTATGGTAGGCAATAAGGCCGCCCATATAATGCTTCAAAGGGTGTGATGCCTGTTTTCTTGTGTGGTGTTATGTGCATCCATAATTTCACCAGGTCGAGACAAAACATCCAGTTCTTTCTTTAGTTATGAGACCATTTGCTGATCTCACAAAAATCTGTGTAGAAGTTGGCTTTAGAGCTATTGGATCTCTAATTACTGATTTACCTGCACCCGTGTCTACTAAGAATGTTAAAGAATTACCTAACACGGTCAGTTGTATTTCTGTTTTGCCTTCAGCAAACAGGAAGATGGTTTCTAAGTCTAAAACATCTTCTAAGTCATCTTTTTCAAATTGGTCAAATTTTGCGCCCTGATTTGTTTTAATTTTTGTGACATCTTTTTCCGGTTCTAGTCATTGTTGAGGTGGATTAGAACCTTGCTGCTGTCCTCTATTGTATCCCTGGTCACGTTGTTTCTTTTTGCAATCACGTTCCCAGTGTCCATAATTTTTACAATAATGACACCGATCATTTTCACGGGAATTGCCTCCTCCTCCCCTTCCGCCTTGGCCTCGCCCACGCCCTCGGCCTCGGCTTGGGAGAGGGTTGGCATTGAAAAACATGCCTGTTGATTGGTTCTTACTTTTTTGGCATTGTCTTTCAGCATGCATAGCATGTTGTTCATAGCGGTTTAGGTTACAAGTTCCGAAATCAACTAATTGCCTCTCTACCCAGGTTTTTATCTCTGATTTTGATCCCCCATGTATAGCTTGCTTTAACTGCTGTTGGTAGGGACCTTCTAGTTCTTCCGCATACGGAATTCCACTATTTTTCGGAACACATCTTTCATTCTCATGCTATAGTCTTCAAAACTTTCGTCAGTCTTTTGTCTCGTGGCCGTAATGGCGCTGTAGTCAGCTCGTCTGGTAAAAGTAGTTCGCATGCGCTCGTACAGTCTGTCAAGTCTGTCATTTAGTTCTTGGCTGCCAGGCTGCCATGGTTGTTGAGTGGCTGGATCCACTGGGACCCAATCTCCTCTAACAGTGCCCCATTTCTTGCCATTAACGCACATGAGGACTTGCTGGGTTTCAGTATGGTAACTTCTTTTAATTTTGTAATATTGCCTGGCCTGTCTAAGTTACCATCCCAATCGAACTTAGTCATCCACAGCTGAACATATGAGCATGAACCTGGATATTTGTCTTCCATGTGTTTACATGATGCTGGGATTTCGAATTCAGCACCTTTTGTGGAATGTTGGTTGCCCATGTTTGCACTTTATTTATCAGTTTTTATGTATTTGAATGGAGACGCCTGATCTCCCGACTGAACAACCCTCAATCCATACAGGATATCTAGTTCAGCCCCCCTGCCGTGGCCTTATAGTCAATCGTTCTCGATCAGGAGAGTATACACCAGGCTTCTACCTCCGAGGAGGCGGGTGTATCTTGCCTCTGCTTCTCTCCCGATGACCAGGCAGGCAATACCGCGGTATTTTCTGTGTAGCGCTTTTTGTGTCTTATACTCACTCCGTTGTCGCTATGGTTTCTTTCTGAGTTGTTTTAGTGCCTTCCTCCCGTCACTGGAGATGGTCGCCCTGGGAGGGACGAAGACCGGCCTTCCGTCAACTCGTGATGAAAGGTCTTTCACTTCGGACGTCCTTTTGACTCCGGCTGTGCACAGACTTCGGCGTTCGGTCGTCCCACGGCGCTCCTCTCCAGGTCTTGGGATCCGGCTCGAAGGACCAATTTTTGTGAGGGTGATGTTTGGTCACCCGCGCTGTTCGTTTACTAGACTCAGATCAACCACACAGACAACCGGAGGCCTTGCAAGGGAGAGCCGACGAGCAGTTCAAGCTTCCTCTCTCAACTCCTATCTCTACGACTTCCTCGTGTCCTTGAACATGATACCTCCCAGTGCTGGGAACATAACAGCTACAATACTTGAGTCAAACACTCATACATTCTTTTTGATTAAACATTCTAAATCTACTTACTATACTTACTATAGCATTGAAACGATAATAGTAATAACAACAATAATTCTTCTCACACAGGACCACGTTGACCCCAGTGCTCCATCTGGCTCTGCTGCTCTATGTGCAGTGAGTTTCATCGGCTGGTTTCTGCTTGTAAATAATGCATTTTGCCTCTTTATTGTATTAAAGTTTACTTCTTGCCTATTAAAGACATTTAAATGGTGTGTTCAGGAGAGGAACAAATCTATTTTTTTACTGAATCCTGCCCAGTGTTTCCAGCAAAGCCTCAGAGGCTCCGGTAAGACCAGTTCTCACCCACGCAAACCTCCAATGGCCAGCCTTCATCTTCATCCACCTCCACTCCCCTCTGGTGAAGCTTCGTCTTGCTCATAAAATCCTCCTGCTCACCTACAAATGCCTCCCTGCCGTGGCTCCTCGGGGCCTCCCCGACCTCCTTTAGCCGGGCGCTCCATCCCAGAATCCCCGGGTCTGTCTCACGCTCACCTCTGCGCATGTTTATTATTTTGCTTGAAAATGTGCTTTTTGGGAATCACTTCAAATATACACAAATATTTAATGCAGCTAATTTAACAGGCAGCATGACAGACATGGTTCAAACATTCTTTGACTGTAAATATAAATGTACATTTCAAGGCAATTCTGAGGCAAAATCAGTGCTTTTAAAGTGAGTAACATTGGCTTTTGCTGCTGTAGAGTTCTCAACAGCTGCCAGACAAAATTTGCGAGTGTGTTCTCTAGTTTTTTTTAACATATCTGTGGCTGTGGTCTCCGGGACTGGCTCTCCTCCAGAGGTGCCGATCAGCCCTCATACATAAACGCACCTTTGTCCCCCCGCCGCTCCTCCCCCTGCCTGTGAGATCCAGACCTTGATTTCATTTCCGACATGCTAAATTAATTACAGCACGCGCCGCGAGGAGTTTATTTATTTATTTATCAGGTGTACATCTAAGAAATTGTATTAGATGGAATGAGGTGCAGCCCTCGGGAAGCCCTTCCTCTGATTGGCGGTCCACATGCCTCCCATGGAAGCGCTGGTTTTCATTATGGGAACTGATTTAAGCTGGTGTTTGAAGACGGCGGACTGGGTGAGACTGCTGAGGAGAAGCGGAGGCATTGTTGTGAATGTGTGTGTAGGAATAATGCCTACATTTAATTACAGACGTGCTTTGATTATCTGCAGTGGGAGGAATCTAAAGAAGAGAGCCTATAGCAGGGATACAGCAGCATCATGGGAAAAAGGAAGACGGGGCCACGCAGGGAGCTGCTGAATGGCTGCGAAGGCAACAACGACCAGTCTGGCTCATCTTTGCTGCTCCCAAGATCCTCTTTGTTTTCTCTCTTTTGATCACACTCTTCAGACAGAAAACAAAGATGTTCTTAGCAGACAGAACACTCACTTTCACAAATGTTCATTTTTAAGTGCAGTGAAGGTAGACAATAATATGTCTAAGCCAACTCTTCCTTTTAAAATGAAAATCACTGCGGTCGAATGATATTGGAAGCATGGAAGCATCTTCTGATTATTTATATTTATTTAATATTTAAATCCTATTATTGTGTTCGATCCAAATCAATCATCTATATTAATCTCATAAAGTAGTTTTAGAGGATCAAATCAAAACTACAATACTTTGTTGCTAATTTCCTGTATGTCTGGAGGACAAAACATGTCCTTGAGTCTTAAAACTTGTTATTCATACACCATCTCACTGAACAATTAGGGATTCATTAGATTTGGACTAATCCCTTCAGCGCTTTTATTAACATTTTCTTAGAATAAGTAAAATGTGATAACATATTCAGAGCTAAATCTTTAATGATGTGTCATTTTCATTAGGCGTCGGTCTTTTACGCTTATCCTTAAATTCGGACACATTTCCAAGAGACAAAAACAAGAAAACAGTTGTGGGAATTAAGTTTCATCAGTCCACAGGCAGAATTCGTCATTAGCTTTAAAATAAAGTTTAGGCTCTTAAGGCAGAAGACCAGATGAAAGAGTTTAAAAGAAGGACGTGTATCTTTGCAGTTTATTCGAGGTGCTATCCTTGATTTGCCCTTGCGTTTAACAGTGGCGAGGTAGATTTATGTTTGCCTCTGAGGCACGGCTGAGACCATCAGTCATAAATTAGTGGCTGGTCACAGAAATGAGATGATGCACTGATGGAAAGTGAGGGAGGGAGGAAGAGAGCTTTGAGTACACATGCTGTTGGTTTATCATAATCTGCTCTTTATCCAGCTGCTCCTCTTCTCCTGCCATTTTGTTTCTGCAGACCCGGCCCTCCCCGTCGTCCTTGGCCTTATTGCTTATTATCACTCATCCTCTGCTTCGCTATCTGTCTTATCTTCCTACCGTTTCCCATCGTTTCTTCTTTTTTCCTCCTTCCTTGCCTTTTGCCCTCCTCCCCTCTGACCTCTTCTTTGTGTGCTGTGTTTGAAGGTGTCTTTGTGCATAAGATGAAGCTGTAGCATTGACCCAGCTCACTGGAAGGCTTTTTATTGGCTTTATCAGCATTATGAAGCTCCTGGAAAAGACAGAGAGACTGAGATAGAGATGAAAGAGGATTGAAGGAAATAAGGCATGCGGGGTTGAAGGGGGGACACGTCTGGGTGTTGGTGCACAGGATCAGGCAGATGGATGCAGCACAGTGTGGCTGCTATATGAAGAGCAGATAGAAGATTCTGCATAGCATGCTAACACACACGGAGCCATCAGGAGGACTCAGTGTTAGACTATCACACAGAGAAGCTCAATACAATATTCTTTTAACAAAGAATGATCAATATTATATTTTTAATATTTGTCCTCACAGTGTAATTGTTTTTTAAAGCTGAAAATTAACCAAAAGAGAGGATGTTGATGTTACCTACAGCCCTGGGAACACTGATTCCAGCCATTTTTGTTGTCGATGTTTAGGTGCAATCAAGCAACTTTTTGAGTTATTAATGTCCCAGATGGACAATATTTTCTGAAGCAAAATATGCAAATCTAAAACTGCCACATGAAAAAATATGCAGCAGATTCTTACTGTTTATGTTGTTGAATGATCTATTGAGTATAATGATGACAGACAATTAAAGGTTATCATCCACAACGGCAACACATAATTTAACAGCAGCATCACACAGCAGCATGAGGAGATTCACACCAGTTCATTTAGAACTGAAGTAACATCGGCATTAGTTGACTAAACTGTCCCTCAGTGTGTGTGTGTGTGTGTGTGTGTGTGTGTGTGTGCTGTGATGGACTGCTGACCAGTCCAGGGTGTATTCCTGCCTCCGGGCGACAGCTGGGATCGACTCCATCAGCACCTGTAACTCTAATTAGAAGTAAACAGTTGGAAGGTGGATGTATGGACGTTTAGGACACACAGATATGGTTTAGTATCTTTATATTTAAAGGTTGGATCAGCAAATTTTTTAGGCCAAAAATCCAGAAATGCTCCCTTACAGGAGATCTTTCCTCACAAACTGTCAGCAGCTGGTCTCATGAGGGGACAGTGATGAAGTCAAGCCAGCGGCTGTCTGTTAAAGCTCAGAGACACAGCAGCAAAATAGTCCCTTCTAACAGGAAGAACCCTGGAACTGGACCAAGGGGTCCTGCTGGTGACCGCCTGCCTAAAAGAGGAGAGGATGGAGAGGAGCAAACATTTCCACATTAAGCATTTTCTCTTGGAAAGCTTCAATTTCCATATGTGAAGGTAAAACCCATAAAAGAGATTGTTTACCATCTATACCGTTCATTCACTTGATAAAACACTGTTGCCTTTGTTTTTCAGTTGTATACATATGCAAATAGAGTCCGCTGTCTTCTCTCCAGCCTCTGAACGCTCACAAAAAACCTACTTTCACTCCTGTTTTTCTGGCTCGCTGCAATTTCTCCAGGCCATCTCTCCTCGTTTTACCTCTTCATTTCCCTCTTTGGTGGCTGTAAGTGATAATTATTTCCAAACAAGGGTTCCCGTGGGTGAACTCCTATCATCCAAAGATGCTTTCATTAAAAAAAAAATTCCCACATCTGCATCGGAGGCCTCTCGCCGCAGTCAGGAGAGGAGAGAACAACGGCGGTTTTACCTGAGCTGGGACTGTTTGTGTCCTAAATGAGATGACAGAAATAAAATTAAGGAGGACAAAAGAAAGAGGAGAGGAGCAGTTAATCAGCGAGAGGAATGGTTAATCACGTGCATGAGCTTGGCATATGGCATACATTTCTCTAATGGGAGCCATCAATACTTTGAGGCATTGTTGATGTCCTTCATCTGGCTTTAATCGTTCCGAGTGTCCTTGTCTGCTGGCTACAATTACACTCAGGCAGGCAAATTCACCAGTGCACGTGCTCACGGGCACGGCAGCAGAAACACAGTAATCTGCAGGTAGAATTATGACAAAGCCAGGATGACAAGATAAAATGTAAATATCAGCCCCTCCTGCAGCTACACACACACACACACACACACACAAATACACACACACTGACAACCAGGAGAACAGCGAGCTATTTACATAATGGAGTTGGACAACGCACAGCGTACAGGTAATGCATTCCCCTCTTATGTCAGCATAGCTTCACGTACAGCACGAGTCTGTGACACGAGGAAGAAGCTCAGTGTGTCTGAACTGATTTAGCTGATGATGTCAGTGGGACACTTTAGCACAGCAAGGCTAGATTGGAGTCAAAGCTTTTATTCAAAGGTCTGAAGTGTTCCTACGACAGGAGTACTTGGGATTTTCAACATGAAGTCAGAAAAACAGACATTAATTGAACACATTAACACAGGTTTATTCATGTGTTTTATGGCTGGGGCCTTAAAAACCAGTTTGGATATCAGTCTTTCATGACTTCAGAGGAAAGCAATACAGATAATTCCTCCCTTCTTGGGTCTAACTTTTCTTCCAGGGCGTAAGTTTATTGTATAGTGAATCTGCCTAATCCTCTCATTTAGTACATATACATTAGTACAGCTAGTACACTAATGAAAGAGAGGATTAAGCAGATTCACTTTACAATAGATGCCCGGAAGCTTCGATAAAATAGCAGAAAATGCAGCAGTTTATTGAAAACTACTTTAAATTATAATGTAACTGCACACAAACCTACTTCCATAAAAGAGAAAGAAGACATTTCCATACAAAGAGAGTCAAAATGAACAGGTTTTCTTTAGATTGTGAAGCAGCTGGTGGAGGGACAAAGTTTACCAACAGTAAACTGGATTTTCAAAGAGTCTTATAGGTGTTCAGACTGAAAAGACCAGAACCCTCTCAAACTTTCTCAGTTTCCAAAAACTACAATGAGAAGTTTGGCGTGTTTGCAGTTGTTTTTTAAAGATGATATTTACATACAGCATTATTTTAACATTCGGCATTCGGTGCTTCAAGTCACAAACGTCAATCTAAGTTCAAGACGAAATCCAAATCACAAGTTTAAAAACTAGTGAGTTCATTTAAAAAAAAATAAAAGTCCTGTTAAACACTCACTTTAAGGAATTCAAGGTGAGTCTGAAAAGGCTGTTAAGGCAAGTGTGTTTTTCACATTAAAGAGTTTAATCAGCTGGTAGAAGAAGCAGAACATCACAAGGACAACAGATAGTGAACATTTTCAAGTGTCTGTGTCAGTCTTCCTCTCTCACACACACACACACACACAGGCAAACACACAGCTCTGGGGCCTTGTTTATTCAGCAGAGGAAAGGCTGACTGCATCAGGTTCTCAACCCTAACCCAACGAGCAGCGACCCCCAACTACTTAAGCTTGTAAAACATGAATTACGTCTCCCAGCGTCCCAGCAGAGTCAGGAGGACTGGCTCTGCGGCTCTTAGTGTGAGTTCCCAGTTTTCTGCTCCAGATGTGCATCTTCTCTTGAAATGGTCTTACTCCAAGGAGATCTCATACATTTTCATAGATCCATTCAGCCTTGATGTCATTGAAAGGTAAAGTTAGATCAACACTTTTAACAGGAAGACACATCGGCGGGACCAGTTCGCTCTGAGGGGGGGGACCCTCCTGCTGATGGCTGCCTGGGTAAAGGGGAGGGAAAAAGAGATGGAGCTGAAGGAGGAGAGGAACAGATGTATAGATCGTATATGCAGATCATACACTCACCAGGGTGCACCAAATCATACTAGGTGCACCCTGCTAGTAAAACCCCCACTTTAATTAATTCTTTGTGACATAATTTAAATAAGGTGTAGAAAACATTCTTCAGAGAATATCAAGAGAGGAGAGCGAGGAGATGGAGAGAGGAGAGCGAGGAGATGGAGAGAATCAACATGATGAAAAACCAAAGGAAATAGAGGTGCAGGGGGGAATAAAGGTGTCAAGAGAGATGGGCAGATGTGAGAGAAGAGGAGGGGAGGAGAATGACAGCGTAAACAGCAGAAGAAGAGGAGCTGGTGATGCAATAAAAGGTGAGGAGGAGGAGAGGAGGGAGACAGGTAAATAGAAGACAAGACAGGCTGTGTGCCGAGAGAGGGGAAGTGAGAGGTGTTTAAGAACGTGCATGAAGTGTGGACATGAGGAGAGAGGTTGTTGTGGGAACCATATTTCCGTGTGTGTGTGTGTGTGTGTGTGTGTGGGAACAGAGAAAAGAGGCTGACACGGAAGGGTATTGCTGCATAAGCAGTCTGTCCAGCTGTCTGGCTTCTAAAAACCAATGGAGACGAGTGATGTCAGGACTCTT